>NW_027136969.1:300000-457012 GCF_040869045.1 Eurosta solidaginis
TAATTTGCTTACCGGGCTAAAGGTTAGCATGTTTAAAATACGTAAGTCGTTTTGTTCATCATATTTGAGTAGATAACTCATCAGTTGTTTGCATCAGAGCGACAATTTTTGAGATAGTTATTAAAACTGTTTAAAGGTTGTCAAACGTTGTTTCTCGTTGTATATCCTTCAATTCTAGAGTTAAATTGATAAATAACGTGTACGAATTTGTTTAACGCATTTGGTTTGGTTACTCGACGTCTCCGTTCTCGTGTAGCCTACATATTGCGTTTTTTTTTTTAATTTGCTTACCGGGCTAAAGGTTAGCATGTTTAAAATACGTAAGTCGTTTTGTTCATCATATTTAAGTAGATAACTCATCAGTTGTTTGCATCAGAGCGAAAATTTTTGAGATAGTTATTAAAACTGTTTAAAGGTTGTCAAACGTTGTTTCTCGTTGTATAACCTTTAATTCTAGAGTTAAATTGATAAATAACGTGTACGAATTTGTTTAACGCATTTGTTTTGGTTACTCGACGTCTCCGTTCTCGTGTAGCCTACATATTGCGTTTTTTTTTTAATTTGCTTACCGGGCTAAAGGTTAGCATGTTTAAAATACGTAAGTCGTTTTGTTCAACAAACTTAAGTAGATAACTCATCAGTTGTTTGCATCAGAGCGATAATTTTTGAGATAGTTATTAAAACTGTTTAAAGGTTGTCAAACGTTGTTTCTCGTTGTATATCCTTTAATCCTAGAGTTACATTGATAAATAACGTGTACGAATTTGTTTAACGCATTTGTTTTGGTTACTCGACGTCTCCGATCTCGTGTAGCCTACATATTGCGTTTTTTTTTTTAATTTGCTTACCGGGCTAAAGGTTAGCATGTTTAAAATACGTAAGTCGTTTTGTTCATCATATTTAAGTAGATAACTCATCAGTTGTTTGCATCAGAGCGATAATTTTTGAGATAGTTATTAAAACTGTTTAAAGGTTGTCAAACGTTGTTTCTCGTTGTATATCCTTTAATTCTAGAGTTAAATTGATAAATAACGTGTACGAATTTGTTTAACGCATTTGTTTTGGTTACTCGACGTCTCCGTTCTCGTGTAGCCTACATATTGCGTTTTTTTTTAATTTGCTTACGGGGCTAAAGTTTAGCATGTTTAAAATACGTAAGTCGTTTTGTTCATCAAATTTAAGTAGATAACTCATCAGTTGTTTGCATCAGAGCGATAATTTTTGAGATAGTTATTAAAACTGTTTAAAGGTTGTCAAACGTTGTTTCTCGTTGTATATCCTTTAATTCTAGAGTTAAATTGATAAATAACGTGTACGAATTTGTTTAACGCATTTGTTTTGGTTACTCGACGTCTCCGTTCTCGTGTAGCCTACATATTGCGTTTTTTTTTTAATTTGCTTACCGGGCTAAAGGTTAGCATGTTTAAAATACGTAAGTCGTTTTGTTCATCATATTTAAGTAGATAATTCATCAGTTGTTTGCATCAGAGCGATAATTTTTGAGATAGTTATTAAAACTGTTTAAAGGTTGTCAAACGTTGTTTCTCGTTGTATATCCTTTAATTCTAGAGTTAAATTGATAAATAACGTGTACGAATTTGTTTAACGCATTTGTTTTGGTTACTCGACGTCTCCGTTCTCGTGTAGCCTACATATTGCGTTTTTTTTTTAATTTGCTTACCGGGCTAAAGGTTAGCATGTTTAAAATACGTAAGTTGTTTTGTTCATCAAATTTAAGTAGATAACTCATCAGTTGTTTGCATCAGAGCGATAATTTTTGAGATAGTTATTAAAACTGTTTAAAGGTTGTCAAACGTTGTTTCTCGTGGTATATCCTTTAATTCTAGAGTTAAATTGATAAATAACGTGTACGAATTTGTTTAACGCATTTGTTTTGGTTACTCGACGTCTCCGTTCTCGTGTAGCCCACATATTGCGTTTTTTTTTAAATTTGCTTACCGGGCTAAAGGTTAGCATGTTTAAAATACGTAAGTCGTTTTGTTCATCATATTTAAGTAGATAACTCATCAGTTGTTTGCATCAGAGCGATAAATTTTGAGATAGTTATTAAAACTGTTTAAAGGTTGTCAAACGTTGTTTCTCGTTGTATATCCTTTAATTCTAGAGTTAAATTGATAAATAACGTGTACGAATTTGTTTAACGCATTTGTTTTGGTTACTCGACGTCTCCGTTCTCGTGTAGCCTACATATTGCGTTTTTTTTTTAATTTGCTTACCGGGCTAAAGGTTAGCATGTTTAAAATACGTAAGTCGTTTTGTTCATCAAATTTAATAAGATAACTCATCAGTTGTTTGCATCAGAGCGATAATTTTTGAGATAGTTATTAAAACTGTTTAAAGGTTGTCAAACGTTGTTTCTCGTTGTATATCCTTTAATTCTAGAGTTAAATTGATAGCTAACGTGTACGAATTTGTTTAACGCATTTGTTTTGGTTACTCGACGTCTCCGTTCTCGTGTAGCCCACATATTGCGTTTTTTTTTTAATTTGCTTACCGGGTTAAAGGTTAGCATGTTTAAAATACGTAAGTCGTTTTGTTCATCATATTTGAGTAGATAACTCATCAGTTGTTTGCATCAGAGCGACAATTTTTGAGATAGTTATTAAAACTGTTTAAAGGTTGTCAAACGTTGTTTCTCGTTGTATATCCTTCAATTCTAGAGTTAAATTGATAAATAACGTGTACGAATTTGTTTAACGCATTTGGTTTGGTTACTCGACGTCTCCGTTCTCGTGTAGCCTACATATTGCGTTTTTTTTTTAATTTGCTTACCGGGCTAAAGGTTAGCATGTTTAAAATACGTAAGTCGTTTTGTTCATCATATTTAAGTAGATAACTCATCAGTTGTTTGCATCAGAGCGACAATTTTTGAGATAGTTATTAAAACTGTTTAAAGGTTGTCAAACGTTGTTTCTCGTTGTATAACCTTTAATTCTAGAGTTAAATTGATAAATAACGTGTACGAATTTGTTTAACGCATTTGTTTTGGTTACTCGACGTCTCCGTTCTCGTGTAGCCTACATATTGCGTTTTTTTTTTAATTTGCTTACCGGGCTAAAGGTTAGCATGTTTAAAATACGTAAGTCGTTTTGTTCAACAAATTTAAGTAGATAACTCATCAGTTGTTTGCATCAGAGCGATAATTTTTGAGATAGTTATTAAAACTGTTTAAAGGTTGTCAAACGTTGTTTCTCGTTGTATATCCTTTAATTCTAGAGTTACATTGATAAATAACGTGTACGAATTTGTTTAACGCATTTGTTTTGGTTACTCGACGTCTCCGATCTCGTGTAGCCTACATATTGCGTTTTTTTTTTAATTTGCTTACCGGGCTAAAGGTTAGCATGTTTAAAATACGTAAGTCGTTTTGTTCATCATATTTAAGTAGATAACTCATCAGTTGTTTGCATCAGAGCGATAATTTTTGAGATAGTTATTAAAACTGTTTAAAGGTTGTCAAACGTTGTTTCTCGTTGTATATCCTTTAATTCTAGAGTTAAATTGATAAATAACGTGTACGAATTTGTTTAACGCATTTGTTTTGGTTACTCGACGTCTCCGTTCTCGTGTAGCCTACATATTGCGTTTTTTTTTAATTTTCTTACGGGGCTAAAGGTTAGCATGTTTAAAATACGTAAGTCGTTTTGTTCATCAAATTTAAGTAGATAACTCATCAGTTGTTTGCATCAGAGCGATAATTTTTGAGATAGTTATTAAAACTGTTTAAAGGTTGTCAAACGTTGTTTCTCGTTGTATATCCTTTAATTCTAGAGTTAAATTGATAAATAACGTGTACGAATTTGTTTAACGCATTTGTTTTGGTTACTCGACGTCTCCGTTCTCGTGTAGCCTACATATTGCGTTTTTTTTTTAATTTGCTTACCGGGCTAAAGGTTAGCATGTTTAAAATACGTAAGTCGTTTTGTTCATCATATTTAAGTAGATAACTCATCAGTTGTTTGCATCAGAGCGATAATTTTTGAGATAGTTATTAAAACTGTTTAAAGGTTGTCAAACGTTGTTTCTCGTTGTATATCCTTTAATTCTAGAGTTAAATTGATAAATAACGTGTACGAATTTGTTTAACGCATTTGTTTTGGTTACTCGACGTCTCCGTTCTCGTGTAGCCTACATATTGCGTTTTTTTTTTAATTTGCTTACCGGGCTAAAGGTTAGCATGTTTAAAATACGTAAGTCGTTTTGTTCATCAAATTTAATTAGATAACTCATCAGTTGTTTGCATCAGAGCGATAATTTTTGAGATAGTTATTAAAACTGTTTAAAGGTTGTCAAACGTTGTTTCTCGTTGTATATCCTTTAATTCTAGAGTTAAATTGATAAATAACGTGTACGAATTTGTTTAACGCATTTGTTTTGGTTACTCGACGTCTCCGTTCTCGTGTAGCCTACATATTGCGTTTTTTTTTTAATTTGCTTACCGGGCTAAAGGTTAGCATGTTTAAAATACGTAAGTCGTTTTGTTCATCATATTTAAGTAGATAACTCATCAGTTGTTTGCATCAGAGCGACAATTTTTGAGATAGTTATTAAAACTGTTTAAAGGTTGTCAAACGTTGTTTCTCGTTGTATATCCTTTAATTCTAGAGTTAAATTGATAAATAACGTGTACGAATTGGTTTAACGCATTTGTTTTGGTTACTCGACGTCTCCGTTCTCGTGTAGCCTACATATTGCGTTTTTTTTTTAATTTGCTTACCAGGCTAAAGGTTAGCATGTTTAAAATACGTAAGTCGTTTTGTTCATCAAATTTAAGTAGAATACTCATCAGTTGTTTGCATCAGAGCGACAATTGTTGAGATAGTTATTAAAACTGTTTAAAGGTTGTCAAACGTTGTTTCTCGTTGTATATCCTTTAATTCTAGAGTTAAATTGATAAATAACGTGTACGAATTTGTTTAACGCATTTGTTTTGGTTACTCGACGTCTCTGTTCTCGTGTAGCCTACATATTGCGTTTTTTTTTTAATTTGCTTACCGGGCTAAAGGTTAGCATGTTTAAAATACGTAAGTCGTTTTGTTCATCAAATTTAAGTAGAATACTCATCAGTTGTTTGCATCAGAGCGACAATTGTTGAGATAGTTATTAAAACTGTTTAAAGGTTGTCAAACGTTGTTTCTCGTTGTATATCCTTTAATTCTAGAGTTAAATTGATAAATAACGTGTACGAATTTGTTTAACGCATTTGTTTTGGTTACTCGACGTCTCTGTTCTCGTGTAGCCTACATATTGCGTTTTTTTTTTAATTTGCTTACCGGGCTAAAGGTTAGCATGTTTAAAATACGTAAGTCGTTTTGTTCATCAAATTTAAGTAGATAACTCATCAGTTGTTTGCATCAGAGCGACAATTTTTGAGATAGTTATTAAAACTGTTCAAAGGTTGTCAAACGTTGTTTCTCGTTGTATATCCTTTAATTCTAGAGTTAAATTGATAAATAACGTGTACGAATTTGTTTAACGCATTTGTTTTGGTTACTCGACGTCTCCGTTCTCGTGTAGCCTACATATTGCGTTTTTTTTTTAATTTGCTTACCGGGCTAAAGGTTAGCATGTTTAAAATACGTAAGTCGTTTTGTTCATCATATTTAAGTAGATAACTCATCAGTTGTTTGCATCAGAGCGATAATTTTTGAGATAGTTATTAAAACTGTTTAAAGGTTGTCAAACGTTGTTTCTCGTTGTATATCCTTTAATTCTAGAGTTAAATTGATAAATAACGTGTACGAATTTGTTTAACGCATTTGTTTTGGTTACTCGACGTCTCCGTTCTCGTGTAGCCTACATATTGCGTTTTTTTTTTTAATTTGCTTACCCGGCTAAAGGTTAGCATGTTTAAAATACGTAAGTCGTTTTGTTCATCAAATTTAAGTAGATAACTCATCAGTTGTTTGCATCAGAGCCATAATTTTTGAGATAGTTATTAAAACTGTTTAAAGGTTGTCAAACGTTGTTTCTCGTTGTATATCCTTTAATTCTAGAGTTAAATTGATAAATAACGTGTACGAATTTGTTTAACGCATTTGTTTTGGTTACTCGACGTCTCCGTTCTCGTGTAGCCTACATATTGCGTTTTTTTTTAATTTGCTTACCGGGCTAAAGGTTAGCATGTTTAAAATACGTAAGTCGTTTTGTTCATCAAATTTAAGTAGATAACTCATCAGTTGTTTGCATCAGAGCGATAATTTTTGAGATAGTTATTAAAACTGTTTAAAGGTTGTCAAACGTTGTTTCTCGTTGTATATCCTTTAATTCTAGAGTTAAATTGATAAATAACGTGTACGAATTTGTTTAACGCATTTGTTTTGGTTACTCGACGTCTCCGTTATCGTGTAGCCTACATATTGCGTTTTTTTTTTAATTTGCTTACCGGGCTAAAGGTTAGCATGTTTAAAATACGTAAGTCGTTTTGTTCAACAAATTTAAGTAGATAACTCATCAGTTGTTTGCATCAGAGCGATAATTTTTGAGATAGTTATTAAAACTGTTTAAAGGTTGTCAAACGTTGTTTCTCGTTGTATATCCTTTAATTCTAGAGTTAAATTGATAAATAACGTGTACGAATTTGTTTAACGCATTTGTTTTGTTTACTCGACGTCTCCGTTCTCGTGTAGCCTACATATTGCGTTTTTTTTTTAATTTGCTTACCGGGCTAAAGGTTAGCATGTTTAAAATACGTAAGTCGTTTTGTTAATCAAATTTAACTAGATAACTCATCAGTTGTTTGCATCAGAGCGATAATTTTTGAGATAGTTATTAAAACTGTTTAAAGGTTGTCAAACGTTGTTTCTCGTTGCATATCCTTTAATTCTAGAGTTAAATTGATAAATAACGTGTACGAATTTGTTTAACGCATTTGTTTTGGTTACTCGACGTCTCCGTTCTCGTGTAGCCTACATATTGCGTTTTTTTTTTAATTTGCTTACCGGGCTAAAGGTTAGCATGTTTAAAATACGTAAGTCGTTTTGTTCAACAAATTTGAGTAGATAACTCATTAGTTGTTTGCATCAGAGCGACAATTTTTGAGATAGTTATTAAAACTGTTTAAAGGTTGTCAAACGTTGTTTCTCGTTGTATATCCTTTAATTCTAGAGTTAAATTGATAAATAACGTGTACGAATTTGTTTAACGCATTTGTTTTGGTTACTCGACGTCTCCGTTCTCGTGTAGCCTACATATTGCGTTTTTTTTTTAATTTGCTTACCGGGCTAAAGGTTAGCATGTTTAAAATACGTAAGTCGTTTTGTTCAACAAATTTGAGTATATAACTCATCAGTTGTTTGCATCAGAGCGACAATTTTTGAGATAGTTATTAAAACTGTTTAAAGGTTGTCAAACGTTGTTTCTCGTTGTATATCCTTTAATTCTAGAGTTAAATTGACAAATAACGTGTACGAATTTGTTTAACGCATTTGTTTTGGTTACTCGACGTCTCCGTTCTCGTCTAGCCTACATATTGCGTTTTTTTTTTTAATTTGCTTACCGGGCTAAAGGTTAGCATGTTTAAAATACGTAAGTCGTTTTGTTCAACAAATTTAAGTAGATAACTCATCAGTTGTTTGCATCAGAGCGATAATTTTTGAGATAGTTATTAAAACTGTTTCAAGGTTGTCAAACGTTGTTTCTCGTTGTATATCCTTTAATTCTAGAGTGAAATTGATAAATAACGTGTACGAATTTGTTTAACGCATTTGTTTTGGTTACTCGACGTCTCCGTTCTCGTGTAGCCTACATATTGCGTTTTTTTTTTAATTTGCTTACCGGGCTAAAGGTTAGCATGTTTAAAATACGTAAGTCGTTTTGTTCATCATATTTAAGTAGATAACTCATCAGTTGTTTGCATCAGAGCGATAATTTTTGAGATAGTTATTAAAACTGTTTAAAGGTTGTCAAACGTTGTTTCTCGTTGTATATCCTTTAATTGTAGAGTTAAATTGATAAATAACGTGTACGAATTTGTTTAACGCATCTGTTTTGGTTACTCGACGTCTCCGTTCTCGTGTAGCCTACATATTGCGTTTTTTTTTAATTTGCTTACGGGGCTAAAGGTTAGCATGTTTAAAATACGTAAGTCGTTTTGTTCATCAAATTTAAGTAGATAACTCATCAGTTGTTTGCATCAGAGCGATAATTTTTGAGATAGTTATTAAAACTGTTTAAAGGTTGTCAAACGTTGTTTCTCGTTGTATATCCTTTAATTCTAGAGTTAAATTGATAAATAACGTGTACGAATTTGTTTAACGCATTTGTTTTGGTTACTCGACGTCTCCGTTCTCGTGTAGCCTACATATTGCGTTTTTTTTTTTTATTTGCTTACCGGGCTAAAGGTTATCATGTTTAAAATACGTAAGTCGTTTTGTTCATCATATTTAAGTAGATAACTCATCAGTTGTTTGCATCAGAGCGATAATTTTTGAGATAGTTATTAAAACTGTTTAAAGGTTGTCAAACGTTGTTTCTCGTTGTATATCCTTTAATTCTAGAGTTAAATTGATAAATAACGTGTACGAATTTGTTTAACGCATTTGTTTTGGTTACTCGACGTCTCCGTTCTCGTGTAGCCTACATATTGCGTTTTTTTTTTAATTTGCTTACCGGGCTAAAGGTTAGCATGTTTAAAATACGTAAGTCGTTTTGTTCATCAAATTTAATTAGATAACTCATCAGTTGTTTGCATCAGAGCGATAATTTTTGAGATAGTTATTAAAACTGTTTAAAGGTTGTCAAACGTTGTTTCTCGTTGTATATCCTTTAATTCTAGAGTTAAATTGATAAATAACGTGTACGAATTTGTTTAACGCATTTGTTTTGGTTACTCGACGTCTCCGTTCTCGTGTAGCCTACATATTGTGTTTTTTTTTTAATTTGCTTACCGGGCTAAAGGTTAGCATGTTTAAAATACGTAAGTCGTTTTGTTCATCATATTTAAGTAGATAACTCATCAGTTGTTTGCATCAGAGCGACAATTTTTGAGATAGTTATTAAAACTGTTTAAAGGTTGTCAAACGTTATTTCTCGTTGTATATCCTTTAATTCTAGAGTTAAATTGATAAATAACGTGTACGAATTTGTTTAACGCATTTGTTTTGGTTACTCGACGTCTCCGTTCTCGTGTAGCCTACATATTGCGTTTTTTTTTTAATTTGCTTACCGGGCTAAAGGTTAGCATGTTTAAAATACGTAAGTCGTTTTGTTCAACAAATTTAAGTAGATAACTCATAAGTTGTTTGCATCAGAGCGATAATTTTTGGGATAGTTATTAAAACTGTTTAAAGGTTGTCAAACGTTGTTTCTCGTTGTATATCCTTTAATTCTAGAGTTAAATTGATAAATAACGTGTACGAATTTGCTTAACGCATTTGTTTTGGTTACTCGACGTCTCCGTTCTCGTGTAGCCTACATATTGCGTTTTTTTTTAATTTGCTTACCGGGCTAAAGGTTAGCATGTTTAAAATACGTAAGTCGTTTTGTTCATCAAATTTAAGTAGAATACTCATCAGTTGTTTGCATCAGAGCGACAATTGTTGAGATAGTTATTAAAACTGTTTAAAGGTTGTCAAACGTTGTTTCTCGTTGTATATCCTTTAATTCTAGAGTTAAATTGATAAATAACGTGTACGAATTTGTTTAGCGCATTTGTTTTGGTTACTCGACGTCTCTGTTCTCGTGTAGCCTACATATTGCTTTTTTTTTTTTAATTTGCTTACCGGGCTAAAGGTTAGCATGTTTAAAATACGTAAGTCGTTTTGTTCATCAAATTTAAGTAGAATACTCATCAGTTGTTTGCATCAGAGCGACAATTGTTGAGATAGTTATTAAAACTGTTTAAAGGTTGTCAAACGTTGTTTCTCGTTGTATATCCTTTAATTCTAGAGTTAAATTGATAAATAACGTGTACGAATTTGTTTAACGCATTTGTTTTGGTTACTCGACGTCTCTGTTCTCGTGTAGCCTACATATTGCGTTTTTTTTTTTAATTTGCTTACCGGGCTAAAGGTTAGCATGTTTAAAATACGTAAGTCGTTTTGTTCATCAAATTTAAGTAGAATACTCATCAGTTGTTTGCATCAGAGCGACAATTGTTGAGATAGTTATTAAAACTGTTTAAAGGTTGTCAAACGTTGTTTCTCGTTGTATATCCTTTAATTCTAGAGTTAAATTGATAAATAACGTGTACGAATTTGTTTAACGCATTTGTTATGGTTACTCGACGTCTCCGTTCTCGTGTAGCCTACATATTGCGTTTTTTTTTTAATTTGCTTACCGGGCTAAAGGTTAGCATGTTTAAAATACGTAAGTCGTTTTGTTCATCATATTTAAGTAGATAACTCATCAGTTGTTTGCATCAGAGCGATAATTTTTGAGATAGTTATTAAAACTGTTTAAAGGTTGTCAAACGTTGTTTCTCGTTGTATATCCTTTAATTCTAGAGTTAAATTGATAAATAACGTGTACGAATTTGTTTAACGCATTTGTTTTGGTTACTCGACGTCTCCGTTCTCGTGTAGCCTACATATTGCGTTTTTTTTTTAATTTGCTTACCCGGCTAAAGGTTAGCATTTTTAAAATACGTAAGTCGTTTTGTTCATCAAATTTAAGTAGATAACTCATCAGTTGTTTGCATCAGAGCGATAATTTTTGAGATAGTTATTAAAACTGTTTAAAGGTTGTCAAACGTTGTTTCTCTTTGTATATCCTTTAATTCTAGAGTTAAATTGATAAATAACGTGTACGAATTTGTTTAACGCATTTGTTTTGGTTACTCGACGTCTCCGTTCTCGTGTAGCCTACATATTGCGTTTTTTTTTTTAATTTGCTTACCGGGCTAAAGGTTAGCATGCTTAAAATACGTAAGTCGTTTTGTTCATCAAATTTAAGTAGATAACTCATCAGTTGTTTGCATCAGAGCGATAATTTTTGAGATAGTTATTAAAACTCTTTAAAGGTTGTCAAACGTTGTTTCTCGTTGTATATCCTTTAATTCTAGAGTTAAATTGATAAATAACGTGTACGAATTTGTTTAACGCATTTGTTTTGGTTACTCGACGTCTCCGTTCTCGTGTAGCCTACATATTGCGTTTTTTTTTTAATTTGCTTACCGGGCTAAAGGTTAGCATGTTTAAAATACGTAAGTCGTTTTGTTCATCAAATTTAAGTAGATAACTCATCAGTTGTTTGCATCAGAGCGATAATTTTTGAGATAGTTATTAAAACTGTTTAAAGGTTGTCAAACGTTGTTTCTCGTTGTATATCCTTTAATTCTAGAGTTAAATTGATAAATAACGTGTACGAATTTGTTTAACGCATTTGTTTTGGTTACTCGACGTCTCCGTTCTCGTGTAGCCTACATATTGCGTTTTTTTTTTAATTTGCTTACCGGGCTAAAGGTTAGCATGTTTAAAATACGTAAGTCGTTTTGTTCAACAAATTTAAGTAGATAACTCATCAGTTGTTTGCATCAGAGCGATAATTTTTGAGATAGTTATTAAAACTGTTTAAAGGTTGTCAAACGTTGTTTCTCGTTGTATATCCTTTAATTCTAGAGTTAAATTGATAAATAACGTGTACGAATTTGTTTAACGCATTTGTTTTGTTTACTCGACGTCTCCGTTCTCGTGTAGCCTACATATTGCGTTTTTTTTTTAATTTGCTTACCGGGCTAAAGGTTAGCATGTTTAAAATACGTAAGTCGTTTTGTTCATCAAATTTAAGTAGATAACTCATCAGTTGTTTGCATCAGAGCGATAATTTTTGAGATAGTTATTAAAACTGTTTAAAGGTTGTCAAACGTTGTTTCTCGTTGTATATCCTTTAATTCTAGAGTTAAATTGATAAATAACGTGTACGAATTTGTTTAACGCATTTGTTTTGGTTACTCGACGTCTCCGTTCTCGTGTAGCCTACATATTGCGTTTTTTTTTTTAATTTGCTTACCGGGCTAAAGGTTAGCATGTTTAAAATACGTAAGTCGTTTTGTTCAACAAATTTGAGTAGATAACTCATCAGTTGTTTGCATCAGAGCGACAATTTTTGAGATAGTTATTAAAACTGTTTAAAGGTTGTCAAACGTTGTTTCTCGTTGTATATCCTTTAATTCTAGAGTTAAATTGATAAATAACGTGTACGAATTTGTTTAACGCATTTGTTTTGGTTACTCGACGTCTCCGTTCTCGTGTAGCCTACATATTGCGTTTTTTTAAATTTGCTTACCGGGCTAAAGGTTAGCATGTTTAAAATACGTAAGTCGTTTTGTTCAACAAATTTGAGTATATAACTCATCAGTTGTTTGCATCAGAGCGATAATTTTTGAGATAGTTATTAAAACTGTTTAAAGGTTGTCAAACGTTGTTTCTCGTTGTATATCCTTTAATTCTAGAGTTAAATTGATAAATAACGTGTACGAATTTGTTTAACGCATTTGTTTTAGTTACTCGACGTCTCCGTTCTCGTGTAGCCCACATATTGCGTTTTTTTTTTTAATTTGCTTACCGGGCTAAAGGTTAGCATGTTTAAAATACGTAAGTCGTTTTGTTCATCATATTTAAGTAGATAACTCATCAGTTGTTTGCATCAGAGCGATAATTTTTGAGATAGTTATTAAAACTGTTTAAAGGTTGTCAAACGTTGTTTCTCGTTGTATATCCTTTAATTCTAGAGTTAAATTGATAAATAACGTGTACGAATTTGTTTAACGCATTTGTTTTGGTTACTCGACGTCTCCGTTCTCGTGTAGCCTACATATTGCGTTTTTTTTTTAATTTGCTTACCGGGCTAAAGGTTAGCATGTTTAAAATACGTAAGTCGTTTTGTTCATTAAATTTAAGTAGATAACTCATCAGTTGTTTGCATCAGAGCGATAATTTCTGAGATAGTTATTAAAACTGTTTAAAGGTTGTCAAACGTTGTTTCTCGTTGTATATCCTTTAATTCTAGAGTTAAATTGATAAATAACGTGTACGAATTTGTTTAACGCATTTGTTTTGGTTACTCGACGTCTCCGTTCTCGTGTAGCCTACATATTGCGTTTTTTTTTTAATTTGCTTACCGGGCTAAAGGTTAGCATGTTTAAAATACGTAAGTCGTTTTGTTCATCAAATTTAAGTAGATAACTCATCAGTTGTTTGCATCAGAGCGACAATTTTTGAGATAGTTATCAAAACTGTTTAAAGGTTGTCAAACGTTGTTTCTCGTTGTATATCCTTTAATTCTAGAGTTAAATTGATAAATAACGTGTACGAATTTGTTTAACGCATTTGTTTTGGTTACTCGACGTCTCCGTTCTCGTGTAGCCTACATATTGCGTTTTTTTTTTAATTTGCTTACCGGGCTAAAGGTTAGCATGCTTAAAATACGTAAGTCGTTTTGTTCATCATATTTAAGTAGATAACTCATCAGTTGTTTGCATCAGAGCGATAATTTTTGAGATAGTTATTAAAACTGTTTAAAGGTTGTCAAACGTTGTTTCTCGTTGTATATCCTCTAATTCTAGAGTTAAATTGATAAATAACGTGTAAGGATTTGTTTAACGCATTTGTTTTGGTTACTCGACGTCTCCGTTCTCGTGTAGCCTACATATTGCGTTTTTTTTTTTAATTTGCTTACCGGGCTAAAGGTTAGCATGCTTAAAATACGTAAGTCGTTTTGTTCAACAAATTTAAGTAGATAACTCATCAGTTGTTTGCATCAGAGCGATAATTTTTGAGATAGTTATTAAAACTGTTTAAAGGTTGTCAAACGTTGTTTCTCGTTGTATATCCTTTAATTCTAGAGTTAAATTGATAAATAACGTGTACGAATTTGTTTAACGCATTTGTTTTGGTTACTCGACGTCTCCGTTCTCGTGTAGCCTACATATTGCGTTTTTTTTTTAATTTGCTCACCGGGCTAAAGGTTAGCATGTTTAAAATACGTAAGTCGTTTTGTTCATCAAATTTAAGTAGATAACTCATCAGTTGTTTGCATCAGAGCGATAATTTTTGAGATAGTTATTAAAACTGTTTAAAGGTTGTCAAACGTTGTTTCTCGTTGTATATCCTTTAATTCTAGAGTTAAGTTGATAAATAACGTGTACGAATTTGTTTAACGCATTTGTTTTGGTTACTCGACGTCTCCGTTCTCGTGTAGCCTACATATTGCGTTTTTTTTTTTAATTTGCTTACCGGGCTAAAGGTTAGCATGTTTAAAATACGTAAGTCGTTTTGTTCAACAAATTTGAGTAGATAACTCAGCAGTTGTTTGCATCAGAGCGATAATTTTTGAGATAGTTATCAAAACTGTTTAAAGGTTGTCAAACGTTGTTTCTCGTTGTATATCCTTTAATTCTAGAGTTAAATTGATAAATAACGTGTACGAATTTGTTTAACGCATTTGTTTTGGTTACTCGACGTCTCCGTTCTCGTGTAGCCTACATATTGCGTTTTTTTTTAATTTGCTTACCGGGCTAAAGGTTAGCATGTTTAAAATACGTAAGTCGTTTTGTTCATCATATTTAAGTAGATAACTCATCAGTTGTTTGCATCAGAGCGACAATTTTTGAGATAGTTATTAAAACTGTTTAAAGGTTGTCAAACGTTGTTTCTCGTTGTATATCCTTTAATTCTAGAGTTAAATTGATAAATAACGTGTACGAATTTGTTTAACGCATTTGTTTTGGTTACTCGACGTCTCCGTTCTCGTGTAGCCTACATATTGCGTTTTTTTTTTTAATGTGCTTACCGGGCTAAAGGTTAGCATGTTTAAAATACGTAAGTCGTTTTGTTCATCAAATTTAAGTAGATAACTCATCAGTTGTTTGCATCAGAGCGACAATTTTTGAGATAGTTATTAAAACTGTTTAAAGGTTGTCAAACGTTGTTTCTCGTTGTATATCCTTTAATTCTAGAGTTAAATTGATAAATAACGTGTACGAATTTGTTTAACGCATTTGTTTTGGTTACTCGACGTCTCCGTTCTCGTGTAGCCTACATATTGCGTTTTTTTTTTAATTTTCTTACCGGGCTAAAGGTTAGCATGCTTAAAATACGTAAGTCGTTTTGCTCAACAAATTTAAGTAGATAACTCATCAGTTGTTTGCATCAGAGCGATAATTTTTGAGATAGTTATTAAAACTGTTTAAAGGTTGTCAAACGTTGTTTCTCGTTGTATATCCTTTAATTCTAGAGTTAAATTGATAAATAACGTGTACGAATTTCTTTAACGCATTTGTTTTGGTTACTCGACGTCTCCGTTCTCGTGTAGCCTACATATTGCGTTTTTTTTTTAATTTGCTTACCGGGCTAAAGGCTAGCATGTTTAAAATACGTAAGTCGTTTTGTTCATCAAATTTAAGTAGATAACTCATCAGTTGTTTGCATCAGAGCGACAATTTTTGAGATAGTTATTAAAACTGTTTAAAGGTTGTCAAACGTTGTTTCTCGTTGTATATCCTTTAATTCTAGAGTTAAATTGATAAATAACGTGTACGAATTTGTTTAACGCATTTGTTTTGGTTACTCGACGTCTCCGTTCTCGTGTAGCCTACATATTGCGTTTTTTTTTTAATTTGCTTACCGGGCTAAAGGTTAGCATGTTTAAAATACGTAAGTCGTTTTGTTCATCATATTTAAGTAGATAACTCATCAGTTGTTTGCATCAGAGCGATAATTTTTGAGATAGTTATTAAAACTGTTTAAAGGTTGTCAAACGTTGTTTCTCGTTGTATATCCTTTAATTCTAGAGTTAAATTGATAAATAACGTGTACGAATTTGTTTAACGCATTTGTTTTGTTTACTCGACGTCTCCGTTCTCGTGTAGCCTACATATTGCGTTTTTTTTTTAATTTGCTTACCGGGCTAAAGGTTAGCATGCTTAAAATACGTAAGTCGTTTTGTTCAACAAATTTAAGTAGATAACTCATCAGTTGTTTGCATCAGAGCGAAAATTTTTGAGATAGTTATTAAAACTGTTTAAAGGTTGTCAAACGTTGTTTCTCGTTGTATATCCTTTAATTCTAGAGTTAAATTGATAAATAACGTGTACGAATTTGTTTAACGCATTTGTTTTGGTTACTCGACGTCTCCGTTCTCGTGTAGCCTACATATTGCGTTTTTTTTTTAATTTGCTTACCGGGCTAAAGGTTAGCATGCTTAAAATACGTAAGTCGTTTTGTTCAACAAATTTGAGTAGATAACTCATCAGTTGTTTGCATCAGAGCGACAATTTTTGAGATAGTTATTAAAACTGTTTAAAGGTTGTCAAACGTTGTTTCTCGTTGTATATCCTTTAATTCTAGAGTTAAATTGATAAATAACGTGTACGAATTTGTTTAACGCATTTGTTTTGGTTACTCGACGTCTCCGTTCTCGTGTAGCCTACATATTGCGTTTTTTTTTTTAATTTGCTTACCGGGCTAAAGGTTAGCATGTTTAAAATACGTAAGTCGTTTTGTTTATCATATTTAAGTAGATAACTCATCAGTTGTTTGCATCAGAGCGATAATTTTTGAGATAGTTATTAAAACTGTTTAAAGGTTGTCAAACGTTGTTTCTCGTTGCATATCCTTTAATCCTAGAGTTAAATTGATAAATAACGTGTACGAATTTGTTTAACGCATTTGTTTTGGTTACTCGACGTCTCCGTTCTCGTGTAGCCTACATATTGCGTTTTTTTTTTAATTTGCTTACCGGGCTAAAGGTTAGCATGTTTAAAATACATAAGTCGTTTTGTTCATCATATTTAAGTAGATAACTCATCAGTTGTTTGCATCAGAGCGACAATTTTTGAGATAGTTATTAAAACTGTTTAAAGGTTGTCAAACGTTGTTTCTCGTTTATATCCTTCAATCCTAGAGTTAAATTGATAAATAACGTGTACGAATTTATTTAACGCATTTGTTTTGGTTACTCGACGTCTCCGTTCTCGTGTAGCCTATATTGCGTTTTTTTTTTAATTTGCTTACCGGGCTAAAGGTTAGCATGTTTAAAATACGTAAGTCGTTTTGTTCAACAAATTTAAGTAGATAACTCATCAGTTGTTTGCATCAGAGCGATAATTTTTGAGATAGTTATTAAAACTGTTTAAAGGTTGTCAAACGTTGTTTCTCGTTGTATATCCTTTAATTCTAGAGTTAAATTGATAAATAACGTGTACGAATTTGTTTAACGCATTTGTTTTGGTTACTCGACGTCTCCGTTCTCGTGTAGGCTACATATTGCGTTTTTTTTTAAATTTGCTTACCGGGCTAAAGGTTAGCATGTTTAAAATACGTAAGTCGTTTTGTTCATCAAATTTAAGTAGATAACTCATCAGTTGTTTGCATCAGAGCGACAATTTTTGAGATAGTTATTAAAACTGTTTAAAGGTTGTCAAACGTTGTTTCTCGTTGTATATCCTTTAATCCTAGAGTTAAATTGATAAATAACGTGTACGAATTTGTTTAACGCATTTGTTTTGGTTACTCGACGTCTCCGTTCTCGTGTAGCCTACATATTGCGTTTTTTTTTTAATTTGCTTACCGGGCTAAAGGTTAGCATGCTTAAAATACGTAAGTCGTTTTGTTCAACAAATTTGAGTAGATAACTCATCAGTTGTTTGCATCAGAGCGACAATTTTTGAGATAGTTATTAAAACTGTTTAAAGGTTGTCAAACGTTGTTTCTCGTTGTATATCCTTTAATTCTAGAGTTAAATTGATAAATAACGTGTACGAATTTGTTTAACGCATTTGTTTTGGTTACTCGACGTCTCCGTTCTCGTGTAGCCTACATATTGCGTTTTTTTTTTATTTGCTTACCGGGCTAAAGGTTAGCATGTTTAAAATACGTAAGTCGTTTTGTTCATCAAATTTAAGTAGATAACTCATCAGTTGTTTGCATCAGAGCGACAATTTTTGAGATAGTTATTAAAACTGTTTAAAGGTTGTCAAACGTTGTTTCTCGTTGTATATCCTTTAATTCTAGAGTTAAATTGATAAATAACGTGTACGAATTTGTTTAACGCATTTGTTTTGGTTACTCGACGTCTCCGTTCTCGTGTAGCCTACATATTGCGTTTTTTTTTTAATTTGCTTACCGGGCTAAAGGTTAGCATGTTTAAAATACGTAAGTCGTTTTGTTCAACAAATTTAAGTAGATAACTCATCAGTTGTTTGCATCAGAGCGATAATTTTTGAGATAGTTATTAAAACTGTTTAAAGGTTGTCAAACGTTGTTTCTCGTTGTATATCCTTTAATTCTAGAGTTAAATTGATAAATAACGTGTACGAATTTGTTTAACGCATTTGTTTTGGTTACTCGACGTCTCCGTTCTCGTGTAGCCTACATATTGCGTTTTTTTTTTAATTTGCTTACCGGGCTAAAGGTTAGCATGTTTAAAATACGTAAGTCGTTTTGTTCATCAAATTTAAGTAGATAACTCATCAGTTGTTTGCATCAGAGCGAAAATTTTTGAGATAGTTATTAAAACTGTTTAAAGGTTGTCAAACGTTGTTTCTCGTTGTATATCCTTTAATCCTAGAGTTAAATTGATAAATAACGTGTACGAATTTGTTTAACGCATTTGTTTTGGTTACTCGACGTCTCCGTTCTCGTGTAGCCCACATATTGCGTTTTTTTTTAATTTGCTTACCGGGCTAAAGGTTAGCATGCTTAAAATACGTAAGTCGTTTTGTTGAACAAATTTAAGTAGATAACTCATCAGTTGTTTGCATCAGAGCGACAATTTTTGAGATAGTTATTAAAACTGTTTAAAGTTTGTCAAACGTTGTTTCTCGTTGTCTCCTTTAATTCTAGAATTAAATTGATAAATAACGTGTACGAATTTGCTTAACGCATTTGTTTTGGTTACTCGACGTCTCCGTTCTCGTGTAGCCTACATATTGCGTTTTTTTTTTAATTTGCTTACCGGGCTAAAGGTTAGCATGTTTAAAATACGTAAGTCGTTTTGTTCAACAAATTTGAGTAGATAACTCATCAGTTGTTTGCATCAGAGCGACAATTTTTGAGATAGTTATTAAAACTGTTTAAAGGTTGTCAAACGTTGTTTCTCGTTGTATATCCTTTAATTCTAGAGTTAAATTGATAAATAACGTGTACGAATTTGTTTAACGCATTTGTTTTGGTTACTCGACGTCTCCGTTCTCGTGTAGCCTACATATTGCGTTTTTTTTTTAATTTGCTTACCGGGCTAAAGGTTAGCATGTTTAAAATACGTAAGTCGTTTTGTTCATCATATTTAAGTAGATAACTCATCAGTTGTTTGCATCAGAGCGATAATTTTTGAGATAGTTATTAAAACTGTTTAAAGGTTGTCAAACGTTGTTTCTCGTTGTATATCCTTTAATTCTAGAGTTAAATTGATAAATAACGTGTACGAATTTGTTTAACGCATTTGTTTTGGTTACTCGACGTCTCCGTTCTCGTGTAGCCTACATATTGCGTTTTTTTTTTAATTTGCTTACCGGGCTAGAGGTTAGCATGTTTAAAATACGTAAGTCGTTTTGTTCATCAAATTTAAGTAGATAACTCATCAGTTGTTTGCATCAGAGCGATAATTTTTGAGATAATTATTAAAACTGTTTAAAGGTTGTCAAACGTTGTTTCTCGTTGTATATCCTTTAATTCAAGAGTTAAATTGATAAATAACGTGTACGAATTTGTTTAACGCATTTGTTTTGGTTACTCGACGTCTCCGTTCTCGTGTAGCCTACATATTGCGTTTTTTTTTTAATTTGCTTACCGGGCTAAAGGTTAGCATGTTTAAAATACGTAAGTCGTTTTGTTCATCAAATTTAAGTACATAACTCATCAGTTGTTTGCATCAGAGCGATAATTTTTGAGATAGTTATTAAAACTGTTTAAAGGTTGTCAAACGTTGTTTCTCGTTGTATGTCCTTTAATTCTAGAGTTAAATTGATAAATAACGTGTACGAATTTGTTTAACGCATTTTTTTTGGTTACTCGACGTCTCCGTTCTCGTGTAGCCTACATATTGCGTTTTTTTTTAAATTTGCTTACCGGGCTAAAGGTTAGCATGTTTAAAATACGTAAGTCGTTTTGTTCAACAAATTTAAGTAGATAACTCATCAGTTGTTTGCATCAGAGCGATAATTTTTGAGATAGTTATTAAAACTATTTAAAGGTTGTCAAACGTTGTTTCTCGTTGTATATCCTTTAATTCTAGAGTTAAATTGATAAATAACGTGTACGAATTTGTTTAACGCATTTGTTTTGGTTACTCGACGTCTCCGTTCTCGTGTAGCCTACATATTGCGTTTTTTTTTTTAATTTGCTTACCGGGCTAAAGGTTAGCATGTTTAAAATACGTAAGTCTTTTTGTTCATCAAATTTAAGTAGATAACTCATCAGTTGTTTGCATCAGAGCGATAATTTTTGAGATAGTTATTAAAACTGTTTAAAGGTTGTCAAACGTTGTTTCTCGTTGTATATCCTTTAATTCTAGAGTTAAATTGATAAATAACGTGTACGAATTTGTTTAACGCATTTGTTTTGGTTACTCGACGTCTCCGTTCTCGTGTAGCCTACATATTGCGTTTTTTTTTTAATTTGCTTACCGGGCTAAAGGTTAGCATGTTTAAAATACGTAAGTCGTTTTGTTCATCAAATTTAAGTAGATAACTCATCAGTTGTTTGCATCAGAGCGATAATTTTTGAGATAGTTATTAAAACTGTTTAAAGGTTGTCAAACGTTGTTTCTCGTTGTATATCCTATAATTCTAGAGTTAAATTGATAAATAACGTGTACGGATTTGTTTAACGCATTTGTTTTGGTTACTCGACGTCTCCGTTCTCGTGTAGCCTACATATTGCGTTTTTTTTTAATTTGCTTACCGGGCTAAAGGTTAGCATGTTTAAAATACGTAAGTCGTTTTGTTCATCAAATTTAAGTAGATAACTCATCAGTTGTTTGCATCAGAGCGATAATTTTTGAGATAGTTATTAAAACTGTTTAAAGGTTGTCAAACGTTGTTTCTCGTTGTATATCCTTTAATTCTAGATTTAAATTGATAAATAACGTGTACGAATTTGTTTAACGCATTTGTTTTGGTTACTCGACGTCTCCGTTCTCGTGTAGCCTACATATTGCGTTTTTTTTTAATTTGCTTACCGGGCTAAAGGTTAGCATGTTTAAAATACGTAAGTCGTTTTGTTCATCAAATTTAAGTAGATAACTCATCAGTTGTTTGCATCAGAGCGATAATTTTTGAGATAGTTATTAAAACTGTTTAAAGGTTGTCAAACGTTGTTTCTCGTTGTATATCCTTTAATTCTAGAGTTAAATTGATAAATAACGTGTACGAATTTGTTTAACGCATTTGTTTTGGTTACTCGACGTCTCCGTTCTCGTGTAGCCTACATATTGCGTTTTTTTTTTAATTTGCTTACCGGGCTAAAGGTTAGCATGTTTAAAATACGTAAGTCGTTTTGTTCATCAAATTTAAGTAGATAACTCATCAGTTGTTTGCATCAGAGCGATAATTTTTGAGATAGTTATTAAAACTGTTTAAAGGTTGTCAAACGTTGTTTCTCGTTGTATATCCTTTAATTCTAGAGTTAAATTGATAAATAACGTGTACGAATTTGTTTAACGCATTTGTTTTGTTTACTCGACGTCTCCGTTCTCGTGTAGCCTACATATTGCGTTTTTTTTTTAATTTGCTTACCGGGCTAAAGGTTAGCATGCTTAAAATACGTAAGTCGTTTTGTTCAACAAATTTAAGTAGATAACTCATCAGTTGTTTGCATCAGAGCGACAATTCTTGAGATAGATATTAAAACTGTTTAAAGGTTGTCAAACGTTGTTTCTCGTTGTATATCCTTTAATTCTAGAGTTAAATTGATAAATAACGTGTACGAATTTGTTTAACGCATTTATTTTGGTTACTCGACGTCTCCGTTCCGTGTAGCCTACATATTGCGTTTTTTTTTTAATTTGCTTACCGGGCTAAAGGTTAGCATGTTTAAAATACGTAAGTCGTTTTGTTCATCATATTTAAGTAGATAACTCATCAGTTGTTTGCATCAGAGCGATAATTTTTGAGATAGTTATTAAAACTGTTTAAAGGTTGTCAAACGTTGTTTCTCGTTGTATATCCTTTAATCCTAGAGTTAAATTGATAAATAACGTGTACGAATTTGTTTAACGCATTTGTTTTGGTTACTCGACGTCTCCGTTCTCGTGTAGCCTACATATTGCGTTTTTTTTTTAATTTGCTTACCGGGCTAAAGGTTAGCATGTTTAAAATACATAAGTCGTTTTGTTCATCATATTTAAGTAGATAACTCATCAGTTGTTTGCATCAGAGCGACAATTTTTGAGATAGTTATTAAAACTGTTTAAAGGTTGTCAAACGTTGTTTCTCGTTGTATATCCTTTAATCCTAGAGTTAAATTGATAAATAACGTGTACGAATTTGTTTAACGCATTTGTTTTGGTTACTCGACGTCTCCGTTCTCGTGTAGCCTACATATTGCGTTTTTTTTTTTAATTTGCTTACCGGGCTAAAGGTTAGCATGTTTAAAATACGTAAGTCGTTTTGTTCAACAAATTTAAGTAGATAACTCATCAGTTGTTTGCATCAGAGCGATAATTTTTGAGATAGTTATTAAAACTGTTTAAAGGTTGTCAAACGTTGTTTCTCGTTGTATATCCTTTAATTCTAGAGTTAAATTGATAAATAACGTGTACGAATTTGTTTAACGCATTTGTTTTGGTTACTCGACGTCTCCGTTCTCGTGTAGCCTACATATTGCGTTTTTTTTTAATTTGCTTACCGGGCTAAAGGTTAGCATGTTTAAAATACGTAAGTCGTTTTGTTCATCAAATTTAAATAGATAACTCATCAGTTGTTTGCATCAGAGCGACAATTTTGGAGATAGTTATTAAAACTGTTTAAAGGTTGTCAAACGTTGTTTCTCGTTGTATATCCTTTAATCCTAGAGTTAAATTGATAAATAACGTGTACGAATTTGTTTAACGCATTTGTTTTGGTTACTCGACGTCTCCGTTCTCGTGTAGCCTACATATTGCGTTTTTTTTTTAATTTGCTTACCGGGCTAAAGGTTAGCATGCTTAAAATACGTAAGTCGTTTTGTTCAACAAATTTGAGTAGATAACTCATCAGTTGTTTGCATCAGAGCGACAATTTTTGAGATAGTTATTAAAACTGTTTAAAGGTTGTCAAACGTTGTTTCTCGTTGTATATCCTTTAATTCTAGAGTTAAATTGATAAATAACGTGTACGAATTTGTTTAACGCATTTGTTTTGGTTACTCGACGTCTCCGTTCTCGTGTAGCCTACATATTGCGTTTTTTTTTAATTTGCTTACCGGGCTAAAGGTTAGCATGTTTAAAATACGTAAGTCGTTTTGTTCATCAAATTTAAGTAGATAACTCATCAGTTGTTTGCATCAGAGCGACAATTTTTGAGATAGTTATTAAAACTGTTTAAAGGTTGTCAAACGATGTTTCTCGTTGTATATCCTTTAATTCTAGAGTTAAATTGATAAATAACGTGTACGAATTTGTTTAACGCATTTGTTTTGGTTACTCGACGTCTCCGTTCTCGTGTAGCCTACATATTGCGTTTTTTTTTTTAATTTGCTTACCGGGCTAAAGGTTAGCATGTTTAAAATACGTAAGTCGTTTTGTTCAACAAATTTAAGTAGATAACTCATCAGTTGTTTGCATCAGAGCGATAATTTTTGAGATAGTTATTAAAACTGTTTAAAGGTTGTCAAACGTTGTTTCTCGTTGTATATCCTTTAATTCTAGAGTTAAATTGATAAATAACGTGTACGAATTTGTTTAACGCATTTGTTTTGGTTACTCGACGTCTCCGTTCTCGTGTAGCCTACATATTGCGTTTTTTTTTTAATTTGCTTACCGGGCTAAAGGTTAGCATGTTTAAAATACGTAAGTCGTTTTGTTCATCAAATTTAAGTGGATAACTCATCAGTTGTTTGCATCAGAGCGACAATTTTTGAGATAGTTATTAAAACTGTTTAAAGGTTGTCAAACGTTGTTTCCTGTTGTATATCCTTTAATCCTAGAGTTAAATTGATAAATAACGTGTACGAATTTGTTTAACGCATTTGTTTTAGTTACTCGACGTCTCCGTTCTCGTGTAGCCCACATATTGCGTTTTTTTTAAATTTGCTTACCGGGCTAAAGGTTAGCATGCTTAAAATACGTAAGTCGTTTTGTTCAACAAATTTAAGTAGATAACTCATCAGTTGTTTGCATCAGAGCGACAATTTTTGAGATAGTTATTAAAACTGTTTAAAGGTTGTCAAACGTTGTTTCTCGTTGTCTCCTTTAATTCTAGAATTAAATTGATAAATAACGTGTACGAATTTGTTTAACGCATTTGTTTTGGTTACTCGACGTCTCCGTTCTCGTGTAGCCTACATATTGCGTTTTTTTTTTAATTTGCTTACCGGGCTAAAGGTTAGCATGTTTGAAATACGTAAGTCGTTTTGTTCAACAAATTTGAGTAGATAACTCATCAGTTGTTTGCATCAGAGCGACAATTTTTGAGATAGTTATTAAAACTGTTTAAAGGTTGTCAAACGTTGTTTCTCGTTGTATATCCTTTAATTCTAGAGTTAAATTGATAAATAACGTGTACGAATTTGTTTAACGCATTTGTTTTGGTTACTCGACGTCTCCGTTCTCGTGTAGCCTACATATTGCGTTTTTTTTTTAATTTGCTTACCGGGCTAAATGTTAGCATGTTTAAAATACGTAAGTCGTTTTGTTCATCATATTTAAGTAGACAACTCATCAGTTGTTTGCATCAGAGCGATAATTTTTGAGATAGTTATTAAAACTGTTTAAAGGTTGTCAAACGTTGTTTCTCGTTGTATATCCTTTAATTCTAGAGTTAAATTGATAAATAACGTGTACGAATTTGTTTAACGCATTTGTTTTGGTTACTCGACGTCTCCGTTCTCGTGTAGCCTACATATTGCGTTTTTTTTTTAATTTGCTTACCGGGCTAGAGGTTAGCATGTTTAAAATACGTAAGTCGTTTTTTTTCATCAAATTTAAGTAGATAACTCATCAGTTGTTTGCATCAGAGCGATAATTTTTGAGATAGTTATTAAAACTGTTTAAAGGTTGTCAAACGTTGTTTCTCGTTGTATATCCTTTAATTCTAGAGTTAAATTGATAAATAACGTGTACGAATTTGTTTAACGCATTTGTTTTGGTTACTCGACGTCTCCGTTCTCGTGTAGCCTACATATTGCGTTTTTTTTTAATTTGCTTACCGGGCTAAAGGTTAGCATGTTTAAAATACGTAAGTCGTTTTGTTCATCAAATTTAAGTAGATAACTCATCAGTTGTTTGCATCAGAGCGATAATTTTTGAGATAGTTATTAAAACTGTTTAAAGGTTGTCAAACGTTGTTTCTCGTTGTATATCCTTTAATTCTAGAGTTAAATTGATAAATAGCGTGTACGAATTTGTTTAACGCATTTGTTTTGGTTACTCGACGTCTCCGTTCTCGTGTAGCCTACATATTGCGTTTTTTTTTTAATTTGCTTACCGGGCTAAAGGTTAGCATGTTTAAAATACGTAAGTCGTTTTGTTCAACAAATTTAAGTAGATAACTCATCAGTTGTTTGCATCAGAGCGATAATTTTTGAGATAGTTATTAAAACTATTTAAAGGTTGTCAAACGTTGTTTCTCGTTGTATATCCTTTAATTCTAGAGTTAAATTGATAAATAACGTGTACGAATTTGTTTAACGCATTTGTTTTGGTTACTCGACGTCTCCGTTCTCGTGTAGCCTACATATTGCGTTTTTTTTTTAATTTGCTTACCGGGCTAAAGGTTAGCATGTTTAAAATACGTAAGTCTTTTTGTTCATCAAATTTAAGTAGATAACTCATCAGTTGTTTGCATCAGAGCGATAATTTTTGAGATAGTTATTAAAACTGTTTAAAGGTTGTCAAATGTTGTTTCTCGTTGTATATCCTTTAATTCTAGAGTTAAATTAATAAATAACGTGTACGAATTTGTTTAACGCATTTGTTTTGGTTACTCGACGTCTCCGTTCTCGTGTAGCCTACATATTGCGTTTTTTTTTTTAATTTGCTTACCGGGCTAAAGGTTAGCATGTTTAAAATACGTAAGTCGTTTTGTTCATCAAATTTAAGTAGATAACTCATCAGTTGTTTGCATCAGAGCGATAATTTTTGAGATAGTTATTAAAACTGTTTAAAGGTTGTCAAACGTTGTTTCTCGTTGTATATCCTTTAATTCTAGAGTTAAATTGATAAATAACGTGTACGAATTTGTTTAACGCATTTGTTTTGGTTACTCGACGTCTCCGTTCTCGTGTAGCCTACATATTGGGTTTTTTTTGTAATTTGCTTACCGGGCTAAAGGTTAGCATGTTTAAAATACGTAAGTCGTTTTGTTCATCAAATTTAAGTAGATAACTCATCAGTTGTTTGCATCAGAGCGATAATTTTTGAGATAGTTATTAAAACTGTTTAAAGGTTGTCAAACGTTGTTTCTCGTTGTATATCCTTTAATTCTAGAGTTAAATTGATAAATAACGTGTACGAATTTGTTTAACGCATTTGTTTTGGTTACTCGACGTCTCCGTTCTCGTGTAGCCTACATATTGCGTTTTTTTTTTAATTTGCTTACCGGGCTAAAAGTTAGCATGTTTAAAATACGTAAGTCGTTTTGTTCATCAAATTTAAGTAGATAACTCATCAGTTGTTTGCATCAGAGCGATAATTTTTGAGATAGTTATTAAAACTGTTTAAAGGTTGTCAAACGTTGTTTCTCGTTGTATATCCTTTAATTCTAGAGTTAAATTGATAAATAACGTGTACGAATTTGTTTAACGCATTTGTTTTGGTTACTCGACGTCTCCGTTCTCGTGTAGCCTACATATTGCGTTTTTTTTTTAATTTGCTTACCGGGCTAAAGGTTAGCATGTTTAAAATACGTAAGTCGTTTTGTTCATCATATTTAAGTAGATAACTCATCAGTTGTTTGCATCAGAGCGATAATTTTTGAGATAGTTATTAAAACTGTTTAAAGGTTGTCAAACGTTGTTTCTCGTTGTATATCCTTTAATCCTAGAGTTAAATTGATAAATAACGTGTACGAATTTGTTTAACGCATTTGTTTTGGTTACTCGACGTCTCCGTTCTCGTGTAGCCTACATATTGCTTTTTTTTTTTAATTTGCTTACCGGGCTAAAGGTTAGCATGTTTAAAATACGTAAGTCGTTTTGTTCAACAAATTTAAGTAGATAACTCATCAGTTGTTTGCATCAGAGCGATAATTTTTGAGATAGTTATTAAAACTGTTTAAAGGTAGTCAAACGTTGTTTCTCGTTGTATATCCTTTAATTCTAGAGTTAAATTGATAAATAACGTGTACGAATTTGTTTAACGCATTTGTTTTGGTTACTCGACGTCTCCGTTCTCGTGTAGCCTACATATTGCGTTTTTTTTTTAATTTGCTTACCGGGCTAAAGGTTAGCATGTTTAAAATACGTAAGTCGTTTTGTTCATCAAATTTAAGTAGATAACTCATCAGTTGTTTGCATCAGAGCGATAATTTTTGAGATAGTTATTAAAACTGTTTAAAGGTTGTCAAACGTTTTTTCTCGTTGTATATCCTTTAATTCTAGAGTTAAATTGATAAATAACGTGTACGAATTTATTTAACGCATTTGTTTTGGTTACTCGACGTCTCCGTTCTCGTGTAGTCCACATATTGCGTTTTTTTTAAATTTGCTTACCGGGCTAAAGGTTAGCATGCTTAAAATACGTAAGTCGTTTTGTTCAACAAATTTAAGTAGATAACTCATCAGTTGTTTGCATCAGAGCGACAATTTTTGAGATAGTTATTAAAACTGTTTAAAGGTTGTCAAACGTTGTTTCTCGTTGTATATCCTTTAATTCTAGAGTTAAATTGATAAATAACGTGTACGAATTTGTTTAACGCATTTGTTTTGGTTACTCGACGTCTCCGTTCTCGTGTAGCATACATATTGCGTTTTTTTTTAATTTGTTTACCGGGCTAAAGGTTAGCATCTTTAAAATACGTAAGTCGTTTTGTTCATCATATTTAAGTAGATAACTCATCAGTTGTTTGCATCAGAGCGATAATTTTTGAGATAGTTATTAAAACTGTTTAAAGGTTGTCAAACGTTGTTTCTCGTTGTATATCCTTTAATTCTAGAGTTAAATTGATAAATAACGTGTACGAATTTTTTTAACTCATTTGTTTTGGTGACTCGACGTCTCCGTTCTCGTGTAGCCTACATATTGCGTTTTTTTTTTAATTTGCTTACCGGGCTAAAGGTTAGCATGTTTAAAATACGTAAGTCGTTTTGTTCATCAAATTTAAGTAGATAACTCATCAGTTGTTTGCATCAGAGCGATAATTTTTGAGATAGTTATTAAAACTGTTTAAAGGTTGTCAAACGTTGTTTCTCGTTGTATATCCTTTAATTCTAGAGTTAAGTTGATAAATAACGTGTACAAATTTGTTTAACGCATTTGTTTTGGTTACTCGACGTCTCCGTTCTCGTGTAGCCTACATATTGCGTTTTTTTTTTAATTTGCTTACCGGGCTAAAGGTTAGGATGTTTAAAATACGTAAGTCGTTTTGTTCATCATATTTAAGTAGATAACTCATCAGTTGTTTGCATCAGAGCGATAATTTTTGAGATAGTTATTAAAACTGTTTAAAGGTTGTCAAACGTTGTTTCTCGTTGTATATCCTTTAATTCTAGAGTTAAATTGATAAATAACGTGTACGAATTTGTTTAACGCATTTGTTTTGGTTACTCGACGTCTCCGTTCTCGTGTAGCCTACATATTGCGTTTTTTTTTTAATTTGCTTACCGGGCTAAAGGTTAGCATGCTTAAAATACGCAAGTCGTTTTGTTCAACAAATTTAAGTAGATAACTCATCAGTTGTTTGCATCAGAGCGACAATTTTTGAGATAGTTATTAAAACTGTTTAAAGGTTGTCAAACGTTGTTTCTCGTTGTATATCCTTTAATTCTAGAGTTAAATTGATAAATAACGTGTACGAATTTGTTTAACGCATTTGTTTTGGTTACTCGACGTCTCCGTTCTCGACGTCTCCGTTCTCGTGTAGCCTACATATTGCGTTTTTTTTTTTAATTTGCTTACCGGGCTAAAGGTTAGCATGTTTAAAATACGTAAGTCGTTTTGTTCATCAAATTTAAGTAGATAACTCATCAGTTGTTTTCATCAGAGCGATAATTTTTGAGATAGTTATTAAAACTGTTTAAAGGTTGTCAAACGTTGTTTCTCGTTGTATATCCTTTAATTCTAGAGTTAAATTGATAAATAACGTGTACGAATTTGTTTAACGCATTTGTTTTGGTTACTCGACGTCTCCGTTCTCGTGTAGCCTACATATTGCGTTTTTTTTTTAATTTGCTTACCGGGCTAAAGGTTAGGATGTTTAAAATACGTAAGTCGTTTTGTTCATCATATTTAAGTAGATAACTCATCAGTTGTTTGCATCAGAGCGATAATTTTTGAGATAGTTATTAAAACTGTTTAAAGGTTGTCAAACGTTGTTTCTCGTTGTATATCCTTTAATTCTAGAGTTAAATTGATAAATAACGTGTACGAATTTGTTTAACGCATTTGTTTTGGTTACTCGACGTCTCCGTTCTCGTGTAGCCTACATATTGCGTTTTTTTTTTAATTTGCTTACCGGGCTAAAGGTTAGCATGCTTAAAATACGCAAGTCGTTTTGTTCAACAAATTTAAGTAGATAACTCATCAGTTGTTTGCATCAGAGCGACAATTTTTGAGATAGTTATTAAAACTGTTTAAAGGTTGTCAAACGTTGTTTCTCGTTGTATATCCTTTAATTCTAGAGTTAAATTGATAAATAACGTGTACGAATTTGTTTAACGCATTTGTTTTGGTTACTCGACGTCTCCGTTCTCGTGTAGCCTACATATTGCGTTTTTTTTTTAATTTGCTTACCGGGCTAAAGGTTAGCATGCTTAAAATACGCAAGTCGTTTTGTTCAACAAATTTAAGTAGATAACTCATCAGTTGTTTGCATCAGAGCGACAATTTTTGAGATAGTTATTAAAACTGTTTAAAGGTTGTCAAACGTTGTTTCTCGTTCTATATCCTTTAATCCTAGAGTTAAATTGATAAATAACGTGTACGAATTTGTTTAACGCATTTGTTTTGGTTACTCGACGTCTCCGTTCTCGTGTAGCCTACATATTGCGTTTTTTTTTAGTTTGCTTACCGGGCTAAAGGTTAGCATGTTTAAAATACGTAAGTCGTTTTGTTCATCAAATTTAAGTAGATAACTCATCAGTTGTTTGCATCAGAGCGACAATTTTTGAGATAGTTATTAAAACTGTTTAAAGGTTGTCAAACGTTGTTTCTCGTTGTATATCCTTTAATTCTAGAGTTAAATTGATAAATAACGTGTACGAATTTGTTTAACGCATTTGTTTTGGTTACTCGACGTCTCCGTTCTCGTGTAGCCTACATATTGCGTTTTTTTTTTTAATTTGCTTACCGGGCTAAAGGTTAGCATGTTTAAAATACGTAAGTCGTTTTGTTCATCATATTTAAGTAGATAACTCATCAGTTGTTTGCATCAGAGCGACAATTGTTGAGATAGTTATTAAAACTGTTTAAAGGTTGTCAAACGTTGTTTCTCGTTGTATATCCTTTAATTCTAGAGTTAAATTGATAAATAACGTGTACGAATTTGTTTAACGCATTTGTTTTGGTTACTCGACGTCTCCGTTCTCGTGTAGCCTACATATTGCGTTTTTTTTTTAATTTGCTTACCGGGCTAAAGGTTAGCATGTTTAAAATACGTAAGTCGTTTTGTTCATCAAATTTGAGTAGATAACTCATCAGTTGTTTGCATCAGAGCGATAATTTTTGAGATAGTTATTAAAACTGTTTAAAGGTTGTCAAACGTTGTTTCTCGTTGTATATCCTTTAATTCTAGAGTTAAATTGATAAATAACGTGTACGAATTTGTTTAACGCATTTGTTTTGGTTACTCGACGTCTCCGTTCTCGTGTAGCCTACATATTGCGTTTTTTTTTTAATTTGCTTACCGGGCTAAAGGTTAGCATGTTTAAAATACGTAAGTCGTTTTGTTCATCATATTTAAGTAGATAACTCATCAGTTGTTTGCATCAGAGCGATAATTTTTGAGATAGTTATTAAAACTGTTTAAAGGTTGTCAAACGTTGTTTCTCGTTGTATATCCTTTAATTCTATAGTTAAATTGATAAATAACGTGTACGAATTTCTTTAACGCATTTGTTTTGGTTACTCGACGTCTCCGTTCTCGTGTAGCCTACATATTGCGTTTTTTTTTTAATTTGCTTACCGGGCTAAAGGTTAGCATGTTTAAAATACGTAAGTCGTTTTGTTCATCAAATTTAAGTAGATAACTCATCAGTTGTTTGCATCAGAGCGACAATTTTTGAGATAGTTATTAAAACTGTTTAAAGGTTGTCAAACGTTGTTTCTCGTTGTATATCCTTTAATTCTAGAGTTAAATTGATAAATAACGTGTACGAATTTGTTTAACGCATTTGTTTTGGTTACTCGACGTCTCCGTTCTCGTGTAGCCTACATAGTATATTAAGCTCACAGAGTATATTAAGTTTGATTGGATAACGGTTGGTTGTACATATATAAAGGAATCGAGATAGATATAGACTTCCATATATCAAAATAATCAGGATCGAAAAAAAATTTGATTGAGCCATGTCCGTCCGTCCGTCCGTCCGTCCGTCCGTCCGTCCGTTAACACGATAACTTGAGTAAATTTTGAGGTATCTTGATGAAATTTGGTATATAGGTTCCTGAGCACTCATCTCAGATCGCTATTTAAAATGAACGATATCGGACTATAACCACGCCCACTTTTTCGATATCGAAAATTTCGAAAAACCGAAAAAGTGCGATAATTCATTACAAAAGACAGATAAAGCGACGAAACTTGGTAGATGGGTTCACGTTATAACGCAGAATAGAAAACTAGTAAGATTTTGGACAATGGGCGTGGCACCGCCCACTTTTACAAGAAGGTAATTTAAAAGTTTTGCAAGCTGTAATTTGGCAGTCGTTGAAGATATCAGGATGAAATTTGGCAGGAACGTTACTACTATTACTGTATATGTGCTAAATAAAAATTAGCAAAATTGGATGAAGAACATGCCCACTTTTTAAAAAAAAATTTTTTTTAATTCAAACTTTAACAAGAAATCTAATATCTTTACTGTATATAAGTAAATTAAGTCAAAATTCAACTCCGGTGGTGATATGATGCAACAAAATACAAAAATAAAAGAAAATCTCAAAATGGGCGTGGCTCCGCCCATTTTCATTTAGTTTGTATAGAATACTTTTATTGCCATAAGTCGAACAAAAATTTACCAATCCTTCTCAAATTTGGTAGGAGCATAGATTCTATGACGGTAACTATTCTCTGTGAAAATGGGCGAAATCGGTGGAAGCCACGCCCAGTTTTTATACACAGTCCACCGTCTGTCCTTCCGCTCGGCCGTTAACACAATAACTTGAGCAAAATCCGATATATCTTTACTAAACTAAGCCCACTTACTTATCTGAACTCACTTTATCTTGGTATAAAAAATGGCCGAAATCCGACCATAACCACGCCCACTTTATCGATATCGAAAATTACGAAAAATGAAAAAAATGCCATAATTCTATACCAAATACGAAAAAAGGGATGAAACATGGTAACTGGATTGGTTTATTGACGCAAAATATAACTTTGGAAAAAACTTTGTAAAATGGGTGTGATACCTACCATATTAAGTAGAAGAAAATGAAAAAGTTCTACAAGGCGAAATCAACAGCCCTTGGAATCTTGGCAGGAATACTGTTAGTGGTATTGCATATATAAATAAATTAGCAGTACCCGACAGATGATTTTCTGGATCACCTGGTCCACATTTTGGTCGATATCGCGAGAACGCCTTCACATATACATCTAAGGGCCACTCGCTTTTAAAACCCTCATTAATACCTTTAATATGATATCCATATCGTACAAACACATACTAGAGTCACCCCTGTCCCACCCTAATGGCGATATCTCGAAAAGGCGTCCACCTATAGACCTAATGCCCACTCCCTCTTAAAATGCTCAGTAACACCTTTCGTTTGATACCCGTATCGTACAAACATTCTATAGTCACCACTGGCCCACCCTAATGGCGATATCTCGAAAAGGCGTCCACCTATAGACCTAATGTCCACTCCCTCTTAAAATGCTCAGTAACACCCTTCGTTTGATACCCATATCGTACAAACATTCTAGAGTCACCCCTGGCCCACCCTAATGGCGATTTCTCGAAAAGTCCACCTATAGACCTAATTCCCACTCCCTCTTAAAATGCTCAGTAACACCTTTCGTTTGATACCCATATCGTACAAACATTCTAGAGTCACCCTTGGTCCACCTTTATGGCGATATCTCGAAAAGGCGTCCACCTATAGAACTAAGGATTACTCCCTTTTAAAATACTCATTACCACCTTTCATTTGATACCCATATCGTACAAACACATTTTAGAGTCACCCTGGCCCACCCTAATGGCGATACCTCGAAAAGGCGTCCACCTATAGACCTAATGCCCACTCCCTCTTAAAATGCTCAGTAACACCTTTCGTTTGATACCCATATCGTACAAACACATTCTAGAGTCACCCTTGGCCCACCCTAATGGCGATATCTCGAAAAGGCGTCTACCTATAGACCTCTGCCCACTCCCTCTTAAAATGCTCAGTAACACCTTTCGTTTGATACCAATATCGTACAAACACATTCTAGAGTCACCCTTGGCCCACCCTAATGGCGATATCTCGAAAGGGCGTCCACGTATAGACCTAATGCCTACTCCCTCTTAAAATGCTCAGTAACACCTTTCGTTTGATACCCATATCGTACAAACATTCTAGAGTCACACCTGGCCCAGCCTAATGGCGATATCGCGAAAAGGCGTCCACCTATAGACCTAATTCCCACTCCCTCTTAAAATGCTCAGTAACACCTTTCGTTTGATGCCCATATCGTACAAACACATTCTAGAGTCACCCCTGGCCCACCCTAATGACGATATCTCGAAAAGGCGTCCACCTATAGACCTCTGCCCACTCCCTCTTAAAATGCTCAGTAACACCTTTTGTTTGATACCCATATCGTACAAACATTCTAGAGTCACCCTTGGTCCACCTTTATGGCGATATCTCGAAAAGGCGTCCACCTATAGACCTAATGCCCACTCCCTCTTAAAATGCTCAGTAACACCTTTCGTTTGATACCCATATCGTACAAACATTCTAGAGTCACCCCTGGCCCACCCTAATGGCGATATCTCGAAAGGGCGTCCACCTATAGACCTAGTGCCCACTCCCTCTTAAAATGCTCAGTAACACCTTTCGTTTGATGCCCATATCGTACAAACACATTCTAGAGTCACCCCTGGCCCACCCTAATGACGATATCTCGAAAAGGCGTCCACCTATAGACCTCTGCCCACTCCCTCTTAAAATGCTAAGTAACACCTTTCGTTTGATACCCATATCGTACAAACATTCTAGAGTCACCCTTGGTCTACCTTTATGGCGATATCTCGAAAAGGCGTCCACCTATAGAACTAAGGCTTACTCGCTTTTAAAATACTCATTACCATCTTTCATTTGATACCCATATCATACAAACACATTCTAGAGTCACCCCTGGCCTACCCTAATGGCGACATTTCGAAAAGGCGTCCACCTATAGACCTAATGCCCACTCCCTCTTAAAATGCTCAGTAACACTTTTCGTTTGATACCCATATCGTACAAACATTCTAGAGTCACCCCTGGCCCACCCTAATGGCGATATCTCGAAAAGACGTCCACCTATAGACCTAATGCCCACTCCCTCTTAAAATGCTCAGTAACAACTTTCATTTGATTCCCATATCGTACAAACACATTCTAGAGACACCCCTGGTCCACCTCTATGGTGATATCTCGAAACGGCGTCCACCTATGGAACTAAGGATCACTCCTTTTCAAAATACTCATTAACAGCTTTCATTTGATACCCATATCGTACAAACATTCTAGAGTCACCCTTGGTCCACCTTTATGGCGATTTCTCGAAAAGCCGTTCACCTATAGAACTAAAGCCCATTCCCTTTTAAAATACTCATTACCACCTTTCATTTGATACCCATATCGTACAAACACATTCTAGAGTCACCCCTGGTCCACCTTAATGGGGACATCTCGAAAAGGCGTCCACCGATAGACCTAAGGCCCACTCCCTCTTAAAATGCTCAGTAACACCTTTCATTTGATACCCATATCGTACAAACAAATTCTAGAGTCAGCCCTGGTCCACCTTTATGGCGATATCCCTAAATGACGTCCATCCATAGAACTATGGCCTACTCTCTCTTAAAATACTCTTTAATACCTTTCATTTGATACACATGTCATACAACCACATTCCAGGGTTACCCCAGGTTCATTTTCCTTATTTTGTCTCCATAGCTCTCAACTGAGTATGTAATGTTCGGTTACACCCGAACATAGCCTTCCTTACTTGTTTTTTTTAATTTGCTTACCGGGCTAAAGGTTAGCATGTTTAAAATACGTAAGTCGTTTTGTTCATCATATTTAAGTAGATAACTCATCAGTTGTTTGCACCAGAGCGATAATCTTTGAGATAGTTATTAAAACTGTTTAAAGGTTGTCAAACGTTGTTTCTCGTTGTATAGCCTTTAATTCTAGAGTTAAATTGATAAATAACGTGTACGAATTTGTTTAACGCATTTGTTTTGGTTACTCGACGTCTCCGTTCTCGTGTAGCCTACATATTGCGTTTTTTTTTTAATTTGCTTACCGGGCTAAAGGTTAGCATGTTTAAAATACGTAAGTCGTTTTGTTCATCAAATTTAAGTAGATAACTAATCAGTTGTTTGCATCAGAGCGATAATTTTTGAGATAGTTATTAAAACTGTTTAAAGGTTGTCAAACGTTGTTTCTCGTTGTATATCCTTTAATTCTAGAGTTAAATTGATAAATAACGTGTACGAATTTGTTTAACGTATTTGTTTTGGTTACTCGACGTCTCCGTTCTCGTGTAGCCTACATATTGCGTTTTTTTTTTAATTTGCTTACCGGGCTAAAGGTTAGCATGTTTAAAATACGTAAGTCGTTTTGTTCATCATATTTAAGTAGATAACTCATCAGTTGTTTGCATCAGAGCGATAATTTTTGAGATACTTATTAAAACTGTTTAAAGGTTGTCAAACGTTGTGTCTCGTTGTATATCCTTTAATTCTAGAGTTAAATTGATAAATAACGTGTACGAATTTGTTTAACGCATTTGTTTTGGTTACTCGACGTCTCTGTTCTCGTGTAGCCTACATATTGCGTTTTTTTTTTAATTTGCTTACCGGGCTAAAGGTTAGCATGTTTTAAATACGTAAGTCGTTTTGTACATCATATTTAAGTAGATAACTCGTCAGTTGTTTGCATCAGAGCGATAATTTTTGAGATAGTTACTAAAACTGTTTAAAGGTTGTCAAACATTGTTTCTCGTTGTATATCCTTTAATTCTAGAGTTAAATTGATAAATAACGTGTACGAATTTATTTAACGCATTTGTTTTGGTTACTCGACGTCTCCGTTCTCGTGTAGCCTACATATTGCGTTTTTTTTTTAATTTGCTTACCGGGCTAAAGGTTAGCATGTTTAAAATACGTAAGTCGTTTTGTTCATCATATTTAAGTAGATAACTCATCAGTTGTTTGCATCAGAGCGATAATTTTTGAGATAGTTATTAAAACTGTTTAAAGGTTGTCAAACGTTGTTTCTCGTTGTATATCCTTTAATTCTAGAGTTAAATTGATAAATAACGTGTACGAATTTGTTTAACGCATTTGTTTTGGTTACTCGACGTCTCCGTTCTCGTGTAGCCTACATATTGCGTTTTTTTTTTAAATTTGCTTACCGGGCTAAAGGTTAGCATGTTTAAAATACGTAAGTCGTTTTGTTCATCAAATTTAAGTAGATAACTCATCAGTTGTTTGCATCAGAGCGACAATTTTTGAGATAGTTATTAAAACTGTTTAAAGGTTGTCAAACGTTGTTTCTCGTTGTATATCCTTTAATTTTAGAGTTAAATTGATAAATAACGTGTACGAATTTGTTTAACGCATTTGTTTTAGTTACTCGACGTCTCCGTTCTCGTGTAGCCTACATATTGCGTTTTTTTTTTTTAATTTGCTTACCGGGCTAAAGGTTAACATGTTTAAAATACGTAAGTCGTTTTGTTCATCAAATTTAAGTAGATAACTCATCAGTTGTTTGCATCAGAGCGATAATTTTTGAGATAGTTATTAAAACTGTTTAAAGGTTGTCAAACGTTGTTTCTCGTTGTATATCCTTTAATTCTAGAGCTAAATTGATAAATAACGTGTACGAATTTGTTTAACGCATTTGTTTTGGTACCTCGATGTCTCCGTTCTCGTGTAGCCTACATATTGCGTTTTTTTTTTAATTTGCTTACCGGGCTAAAGGTTAGCATGTTTAAAATACGTAAGTCGTTTTGTTCATCATATTTAAGTAGATAACTCATCAGTTGTTTGCATCAGAGCGATAATTTTTGAGATAGTTATTAAAACTGTTTAAAGGTTGTCAAACGTTGTTTCTCGTTGTATATCCTTTAATTCTAGAGTTAAATTGATAAATAACGTGTACGAATTTGTTTAACGCATTTGTTTTGGTTACTCGACGTCTCCGTTCTCGTGTAGCCTACATATTGCGTTTTTTTTTTAATTTGCTTACCGGGCTAAAGGTTAGCATGCTTAAAATACGCAAGTCGTTTTGTTCAACAAATTTAAGTAGATAACTCATCAGTTGTTTGCATCAGAGCGACAATTTTTGAGATAGTTATTAAAACTGTTTAAAGGTTGTCAAACGTTGTTTCTCGTTGTATATCCTTTAATTCTAGAGTTAAATTGATAAATAACGTGTACGAATTTGTTTAACGCATTTGTTTTGGTTACTCGACGTCTCCGTTCTCGACGTCTCCGTTCTCGTGTAGCCTACATATTGCGTTTTTTTTTTTAATTTGCTTACCGGGCTAAAGGTTAGCATGTTTAAAATACGTAAGTCGTTTTGTTCATCAAATTTAAGTAGATAACTCATCAGTTGTTTTCATCAGAGCGATAATTTTTGAGATAGTTATTAAAACTGTTTAAAGGTTGTCAAACGTTGTTTCTCGTTGTATATCCTTTAATTCTAGAGTTAAATTGATAAATAACGTGTACGAATTTGTTTAACGCATTTGTTTTGGTTACTCGACGTCTCCGTTCTCGTGTAGCCTACATATTGCGTTTTTTTTTTAATTTGCTTACCGGGCTAAAGGTTAGGATGTTTAAAATACGTAAGTCGTTTTGTTCATCATATTTAAGTAGATAACTCATCAGTTGTTTGCATCAGAGCGATAATTTTTGAGATAGTTATTAAAACTGTTTAAAGGTTGTCAAACGTTGTTTCTCGTTGTATATCCTTTAATTCTAGAGTTAAATTGATAAATAACGTGTACGAATTTGTTTAACGCATTTGTTTTGGTTACTCGACGTCTCCGTTCTCGTGTAGCCTACATATTGCGTTTTTTTTTTAATTTGCTTACCGGGCTAAAGGTTAGCATGCTTAAAATACGCAAGTCGTTTTGTTCAACAAATTTAAGTAGATAACTCATCAGTTGTTTGCATCAGAGCGACAATTTTTGAGATAGTTATTAAAACTGTTTAAAGGTTGTCAAACGTTGTTTCTCGTTGTATATCCTTTAATTCTAGAGTTAAATTGATAAATAACGTGTACGAATTTGTTTAACGCATTTGTTTTGGTTACTCGACGTCTCCGTTCTCGTGTAGCCTACATATTGCGTTTTTTTTTTAATTTGCTTACCGGGCTAAAGGTTAGCATGCTTAAAATACGCAAGTCGTTTTGTTCAACAAATTTAAGTAGATAACTCATCAGTTGTTTGCATCAGAGCGACAATTTTTGAGATAGTTATTAAAACTGTTTAAAGGTTGTCAAACGTTGTTTCTCGTTCTATATCCTTTAATCCTAGAGTTAAATTGATAAATAACGTGTACGAATTTGTTTAACGCATTTGTTTTGGTTACTCGACGTCTCCGTTCTCGTGTAGCCTACATATTGCGTTTTTTTTTAGTTTGCTTACCGGGCTAAAGGTTAGCATGTTTAAAATACGTAAGTCGTTTTGTTCATCAAATTTAAGTAGATAACTCATCAGTTGTTTGCATCAGAGCGACAATTTTTGAGATAGTTATTAAAACTGTTTAAAGGTTGTCAAACGTTGTTTCTCGTTGTATATCCTTTAATTCTAGAGTTAAATTGATAAATAACGTGTACGAATTTGTTTAACGCATTTGTTTTGGTTACTCGACGTCTCCGTTCTCGTGTAGCCTACATATTGCGTTTTTTTTTTTAATTTGCTTACCGGGCTAAAGGTTAGCATGTTTAAAATACGTAAGTCGTTTTGTTCATCATATTTAAGTAGATAACTCATCAGTTGTTTGCATCAGAGCGACAATTGTTGAGATAGTTATTAAAACTGTTTAAAGGTTGTCAAACGTTGTTTCTCGTTGTATATCCTTTAATTCTAGAGTTAAATTGATAAATAACGTGTACGAATTTGTTTAACGCATTTGTTTTGGTTACTCGACGTCTCCGTTCTCGTGTAGCCTACATATTGCGTTTTTTTTTAATTTGCTTACCGGGCTAAAGGTTAGCATGTTTAAAATACGTAAGTCGTTTTGTTCATCAAATTTGAGTAGATAACTCATCAGTTGTTTGCATCAGAGCGATAATTTTTGAGATAGTTATTAAAACTGTGTAAAGGTTGTCAAACGTTGTTTCTCGTTGTATATCCTTTAATTCTAGAGTTAAATTGATAAATAACGTGTACGAATTTGTTTAACGCATTTGTTTTGGTTACTCGACGTCTCCGTTCTCGTGTAGCCTACATATTGCGTTTTTTTTTTAATTTGCTTACCGGGCTAAAGGTTAGCATGTTTAAAATACGTAAGTCGTTTTGTTCATCATATTTAAGTAGATAACTCATCAGTTGTTTGCATCAGAGCGATAATTTTTGAGATAGTTATTAAAACTGTTTAAAGGTTGTCAAACGTTGTTTCTCGTTGTATATCCTTTAATTCTATAGTTAAATTGATAAATAACGTGTACGAATTTCTTTAACGCATTTGTTTTGGTTACTCGACGTCTCCGTTCTCGTGTAGCCTACATATTGCGTTTTTTTTTTAATTTGCTTACCGGGCTAAAGGTTAGCATGTTTAAAATACGTAAGTCGTTTTGTTCATCAAATTTAAGTAGATAACTCATCAGTTGTTTGCATCAGAGCGACAATTTTTGAGATAGTTATTAAAACTGTTTAAAGGTTGTCAAACGTTGTTTCTCGTTGTATATCCTTTAATTCTAGAGTTAAATTGATAAATAACGTGTACGAATTTGTTTAACGCATTTGTTTTGGTTACTCGACGTCTCCGTTCTCGTGTAGCCTACATAGTATATTAAGCTCACAGAGTATATTAAGTTTGATTGGATAACGGTTGGTTGTACATATATAAAGGAATCGAGATAGATATAGACTTCCATATATCAAAATAATCAGGATCGAAAAAAAATTTGATTGAGCCATGTCCGTCCGTCCGTCCGTCCGTCCGTCCGTCCGTCCGTTAACACGATAACTTGAGTAAATTTTGAGGTATCTTGATGAAATTTGGTATATAGGTTCCTGAGCACTCATCTCAGATCGCTATTTAAAATGAACGATATCGGACTATAACCACGCCCACTTTTTCGATATCGAAAATTTCGAAAAACCGAAAAAGTGCGATAATTCATTACAAAAGACAGATAAAGCGACGAAACTTGGTAGATGGGTTCACGTTATAACGCAGAATAGAAAACTAGTAAGATTTTGGACAATGGGCGTGGCACCGCCCACTTTTACAAGAAGGTAATTTAAAAGTTTTGCAAGCTGTAATTTGGCAGTCGTTGAAGATATCAGGATGAAATTTGGCAGGAACGTTACTACTATTACTGTATATGTGCTAAATAAAAATTAGCAAAATTGGATGAAGAACATGCCCACTTTTTAAAAAAAAATTTTTTTTAATTCAAACTTTAACAAGAAATCTAATATCTTTACTGTATATAAGTAAATTAAGTCAAAATTCAACTCCGGTGGTGATATGATGCAACAAAATACAAAAATAAAAGAAAATCTCAAAATGGGCGTGGCTCCGCCCATTTTCATTTAGTTTGTATAGAATACTTTTATTGCCATAAGTCGAACAAAAATTTACCAATCCTTCTCAAATTTGGTAGGAGCATAGATTCTATGACGGTAACTATTCTCTGTGAAAATGGGCGAAATCGGTGGAAGCCACGCCCAGTTTTTATACACAGTCCACCGTCTGTCCTTCCGCTCGGCCGTTAACACAATAACTTGAGCAAAATCCGATATATCTTTACTAAACTAAGCCCACTTACTTATCTGAACTCACTTTATCTTGGTATAAAAAATGGCCGAAATCCGACCATAACCACGCCCACTTTATCGATATCGAAAATTACGAAAAATGAAAAAAATGCCATAATTCTATACCAAATACGAAAAAAGGGATGAAACATGGTAACTGGATTGGTTTATTGACGCAAAATATAACTTTGGAAAAAACTTTGTAAAATGGGTGTGATACCTACCATATTAAGTAGAAAAAAATGAAAAAGTTCTACAAGGCGAAATCAACAGCCCTTGGAATCTTGGCAGGAATACTGTTAGTGGTATTGCATATATAAATAAATTAGCAGTACCCGACAGATGATTTTCTGGATCACCTGGTCCACATTTTGGTCGATATCGCGAGAACGCCTTCACATATACATCTAAGGGCCACTCGCTTTTAAAACCCTCATTAATACCTTTAATATGATATCCATATCGTACAAACACATACTAGAGTCACCCCTGTCCCACCCTAATGGCGATATCTCGAAAAGGCGTCCACCTATAGACCTAATGCCCACTCCCTCTTAAAATGCTCAGTAACACCTTTCGTTTGATACCCGTATCGTACAAACATTCTATAGTCACCACTGGCCCACCCTAATGGCGATATCTCGAAAAGGCGTCCACCTATAGACCTAATGTCCACTCCCTCTTAAAATGCTCAGTAACACCCTTCGTTTGATACCCATATCGTACAAACATTCTAGAGTCACCCCTGGCCCACCCTAATGGCGATTTCTCGAAAAGTCCACCTATAGACCTAATTCCCACTCCCTCTTAAAATGCTCAGTAACACCTTTCGTTTGATACCCATATCGTACAAACATTCTAGAGTCACCCTTGGTCCACCTTTATGGCGATATCTCGAAAAGGCGTCCACCTATAGAACTAAGGATTACTCCCTTTTAAAATACTCATTACCACCTTTCATTTGATACCCATATCGTACAAACACATTTTAGAGTCACCCTGGCCCACCCTAATGGCGATACCTCGAAAAGGCGTCCACCTATAGACCTAATGCCCACTCCCTCTTAAAATGCTCAGTAACACCTTTCGTTTGATACCCATATCGTACAAACACATTCTAGAGTCACCCTTGGCCCACCCTAATGGCGATATCTCGAAAAGGCGTCTACCTATAGACCTCTGCCCACTCCCTCTTAAAATGCTCAGTAACACCTTTCGTTTGATACCAATATCGTACAAACACATTCTAGAGTCACCCTTGGCCCACCCTAATGGCGATATCTCGAAAGGGCGTCCACGTATAGACCTAATGCCTACTCCCTCTTAAAATGCTCAGTAACACCTTTCGTTTGATACCCATATCGTACAAACATTCTAGAGTCACACCTGGCCCAGCCTAATGGCGATATCGCGAAAAGGCGTCCACCTATAGACCTAATTCCCACTCCCTCTTAAAATGCTCAGTAACACCTTTCGTTTGATGCCCATATCGTACAAACACATTCTAGAGTCACCCCTGGCCCACCCTAATGACGATATCTCGAAAAGGCGTCCACCTATAGACCTCTGCCCACTCCCTCTTAAAATGCTCAGTAACACCTTTTGTTTGATACCCATATCGTACAAACATTCTAGAGTCACCCTTGGTCCACCTTTATGGCGATATCTCGAAAAGGCGTCCACCTATAGACCTAATGCCCACTCCCTCTTAAAATGCTCAGTAACACCTTTCGTTTGATACCCATATCGTACAAACATTCTAGAGTCACCCCTGGCCCACCCTAATGGCGATATCTCGAAAGGGCGTCCACCTATAGACCTAGTGCCCACTCCCTCTTAAAATGCTCAGTAACACCTTTCGTTTGATGCCCATATCGTACAAACACATTCTAGAGTCACCCCTGGCCCACCCTAATGACGATATCTCGAAAAGGCGTCCACCTATAGACCTCTGCCCACTCCCTCTTAAAATGCTCAGTAACACCTTTCGTTTGATACCCATATCGTACAAACATTCTAGAGTCACCCTTGGTCTACCTTTATGGCGATATCTCGAAAAGGCGTCCACCTATAGAACTAAGGCTTACTCGCTTTTAAAATACTCATTACCATCTTTCATTTGATACCCATATCATACAAACACATTCTAGAGTCACCCCTGGCCTACCCTAATGGCGACATTTCGAAAAGGCGTCCACCTATAGACCTAATGCCCACTCCCTCTTAAAATGCTCAGTAACACTTTTCGTTTGATACCCATATCGTACAAACATTCTAGAGTCACCCCTGGCCCACCCTAATGGCGATATCTCGAAAAGACGTCCACCTATAGACCTAATGCCCACTCCCTCTTAAAATGCTCAGTAACAACTTTCATTTGATTCCCATATCGTACAAACACATTCTAGAGACACCCCTGGTCCACCTCTATGGTGATATCTCGAAACGGCGTCCACCTATGGAACTAAGGATCACTCCTTTTCAAAATACTCATTAACAGCTTTCATTTGATACCCATATCGTACAAACATTCTAGAGTCACCCTTGGTCCACCTTTATGGCGATTTCTCGAAAAGCCGTTCACCTATAGAACTAAAGCCCATTCCCTTTTAAAATACTCATTACCACCTTTCATTTGATACCCATATCGTACAAACACATTCTAGAGTCACCCCTGGTCCACCTTAATGGGGACATCTCGAAAAGGCGTCCACCGATAGACCTAAGGCCCACTCCCTCTTAAAATGCTCAGTAACACCTTTCATTTGATACCCATATCGTACAAACAAATTCTAGAGTCAGCCCTGGTCCACCTTTATGGCGATATCCCTAAATGACGTCCATCCATAGAACTATGGCCTACTCTCTCTTAAAATACTCTTTAATACCTTTCATTTGATACACATGTCATACAACCACATTCCAGGGTTACCCCAGGTTCATTTTCCTTATTTTGTCTCCATAGCTCTCAACTGAGTATGTAATGTTCGGTTACACCCGAACATAGCCTTCCTTACTTGTTTTTTTTAATTTGCTTACCGGGCTAAAGGTTAGCATGTTTAAAATACGTAAGTCGTTTTGTTCATCATATTTAAGTAGATAACTCATCAGTTGTTTGCATCAGAGCGATAATCTTTGAGATAGTTATTAAAACTGTTTAAAGGTTGTCAAACGTTGTTTCTCGTTGTATAGCCTTTAATTCTAGAGTTAAATTGATAAATAACGTGTACGAATTTGTTTAACGCATTTGTTTTGGTTACTCGACGTCTCCGTTCTCGTGTAGCCTACATATTGCGTTTTTTTTTTAATTTGCTTACCGGGCTAAAGGTTAGCATGTTTAAAATACGTAAGTCGTTTTGTTCATCAAATTTAAGTAGATAACTAATCAGTTGTTTGCATCAGAGCGATAATTTTTGAGATAGTTATTAAAACTGTTTAAAGGTTGTCAAACGTTGTTTCTCGTTGTATATCCTTTAATTCTAGAGTTAAATTGATAAATAACGTGTACGAATTTGTTTAACGTATTTGTTTTGGTTACTCGACGTCTCCGTTCTCGTGTAGCCTACATATTGCGTTTTTTTTTTAATTTGCTTACCGGGCTAAAGGTTAGCATGTTTAAAATACGTAAGTCGTTTTGTTCATCATATTTAAGTAGATAACTCATCAGTTGTTTGCATCAGAGCGATAATTTTTGAGATACTTATTAAAACTGTTTAAAGGTTGTCAAACGTTGTGTCTCGTTGTATATCCTTTAATTCTAGAGTTAAATTGATAAATAACGTGTACGAATTTGTTTAACGCATTTGTTTTGGTTACTCGACGTCTCTGTTCTCGTGTAGCCTACATATTGCGTTTTTTTTTTTAATTTGCTTACCGGGCTAAAGGTTAGCATGTTTTAAATACGTAAGTCGTTTTGTACATCATATTTAAGTAGATAACTCGTCAGTTGTTTGCATCAGAGCGATAATTTTTGAGATAGTTACTAAAACTGTTTAAAGGTTGTCAAACGTTGTTTCTCGTTGTATATCCTTTAATTCTAGAGTTAAATTGATAAATAACGTGTACGAATTTATTTAACGCATTTGTTTTGGTTACTCGACGTCTCCGTTCTCGTGTAGCCTACATATTGCGTTTTTTTTTTAATTTGCTTACCGGGCTAAAGGTTAGCATGTTTAAAATACGTAAGTCGTTTTGTTCATCATATTTAAGTAGATAACTCATCAGTTGTTTGCATCAGAGCGATAATTTTTGAGATAGTTATTAAAACTGTTTAAAGGTTGTCAAACGTTGTTTCTCGTTGTATATCCTTTAATTCTAGAGTTAAATTGATAAATAACGTGTACGAATTTGTTTAACGCATTTGTTTTGGTTACTCGACGTCTCCGTTCTCGTGTAGCCTACATATTGCGTTTTTTTTTTAAATTTGCTTACCGGGCTAAAGGTTAGCATGTTTAAAATACGTAAGTCGTTTTGTTCATCAAATTTAAGTAGATAACTCATCAGTTGTTTGCATCAGAGCGACAATTTTTGAGATAGTTATTAAAACTGTTTAAAGGTTGTCAAACGTTGTTTCTCGTTGTATATCCTTTAATTTTAGAGTTAAATTGATAAATAACGTGTACGAATTTGTTTAACGCATTTGTTTTAGTTACTCGACGTCTCCGTTCTCGTGTAGCCTACATATTGCGTTTTTTTTTTTTAATTTGCTTACCGGGCTAAAGGTTAGCATGTTTAAAATACGTAAGTCGTTTTGTTCATCAAATTTAAGTAGATAACTCATCAGTTGTTTGCATCAGAGCGATAATTTTTGAGATAGTTATTAAAACTGTTTAAAGGTTGTCAAACGTTGTTTCTCGTTGTATATCCTTTAATTCTAGAGCTAAATTGATAAATAACGTGTACGAATTTGTTTAACGCATTTGTTTTGGTACCTCGATGTCTCCGTTCTCGTGTAGCCTACATATTGCGTTTTTTTTTTAATTTGCTTACCGGGCTAAAGGTTAGCATGTTTAAAATACGTAAGTCGTTTTGTTCATCATATTTAAGTAGATAACTCATCAGTTGTTTGCATCAGAGCGATAATTTTTGAGATAGTTATTAAAACTGTTTAAAGGTTGTCAAACGTTGTTTCTCGTTGTATATCCTTTAATTCTAGAGTTAAATTGATAAATAACGTGTACGAATTTGTTTAACGCATTTGTTTTGGTTACTCGACGGCTCCGTTCTCGTGTAGCCTACATATTGCGTTTTTTTTTTAATTTGCTTACCGGGCTAAAGGTTAGCATGTTTAAAATACGTAAGTCGTTTTGTTCATCAAATTTAAGTAGATAACTCATCAGTTGTTTGCATCAGAGCGATAATTTTTGAGATAGTTATTAAAACTGTTTAAAGGTTGTCAAACGTTGTTTCTCGTTGTATATCCTTTAATTCTAGAGTTAAATTGATAAATAACGTGTACGAATTTGTTTAACGCATTTGTTTTGGTTACTCGACGTCTCCGTTCTCGTGTAGCCTACATATTGCGTTTTTTTTTTTAATTTGCTTACCGGGCTAAAGGTTAGCATGTTTAAAATACGTAAGTCGTTTTGTTCATCAAATTTAAGTAGATAACTCATCAGTTGTTTGCATCAGAGCGATAATTTTTGAGATAGTTATTAAAACTGTTTAAAGGTTGTCAAACGTTGTTTCTCGTTGTATATCCTTTAATTCTAGAGTTAAATTGATAAATAACGTGTACGAATTTGTTTAACGCATTTGTTTTGGTTACTCGACGTCTCCGTTCTCGTGTAGCCTACATATTGCGTTTTTTTTTTAATTTGCTTACCGGGCTAAAGGTTAGCATGTTTAAAATACGTAAGTCGTTTTGTTCATCAAATTTAAGTAGATAACTCATCAGTTGTTTGCATCAGAGCGATAATTTTTGAGATAGTTATTAAAACTGTTTAAAGGTTGTCAAACGTTGTTTCTCGTTGTATATCCTTTAATTCTAGAGTTAAATTGATAAATAACGTGTACGAATTTGTTTAACGCATTTGTTTTGGTTACTCGACGTCTCCGTTCTCGTGTAGCCTACATATTGCGTTTTTTTTTTAATTTGCTTACCGGGCTAAAGGTTAGCATGTTTAAAATACGTAAGTCGTTTTGTTCATCAAATTTAAGTAGATAACTCATCAGTTGTTTGCATCAGAGCGACAATTTTTGAGATAGTTATTAAAACTGTTTAAAGGTTGTCAAACGTTGTTTCTCGTTGTATATCCTTTAATTTTAGAGTTAAATTGATAAATAACGTGTACGAATTTGTTTAACGCATTTGTTTTAGTTACTCGACGTCTCCGTTCTCGTGTAGCCTACATATTGCGTTTTTTTTTTTTAATTTGCTTACCGGGCTAAAGGTTAGCATGTTTAAAATACGTAAGTCGTTTTGTTCATCAAATTTAAGTAGATAACTCATCAGTTGTTTGCATCAGAGCGTTAATTTTTGAGATAGTTATTAAAACTGTTTAAAGGTTGTCAAACGTTGTTTCTCGTTGTATATCCTTTAATTCTAGAGCTAAATTGATAAATAACGTGTACGAATTTGTTTAACGCATTTGTTTTGGTACCTCGATGTCTCCGTTCTCGTGTAGCCTACATATTGCGTTTTTTTTTAAATTTGCTTACCGGGCTAAAGGTTAGCATGTTTAAAATACGTAAGTCGTTTTGTTCATCATATTTAAGTAGATAACTCATCAGTTGTTTGCATCAGAGCGATAATTTTTGAGATAGTTATTAAAACTGTTTAAAGGTTGTCAAACGTTGTTTCTCGTTGTATATCCTTTAATTCTAGAGTTAAATTGATAAATAACGTGTACGAATTTGTTTAACGCATTTGTTTTGGTTACTCGACGGCTCCGTTCTCGTGTAGCCTACATATTGCGTTTTTTTTTTAATTTGCTTACCGGGCTAAAGGTTAGCATGTTTAAAATACGTAAGTCGTTTTGTTCATCAAATTTAAGTAGATAACTCATCAGTTGTTTGCATCAGAGCGATAATTTTTGAGATAGTTATTAAAACTGTTTAAAGGTTGTCAAACGTTGTTTCTCGTTGTATATCCTTTAATTCTAGAGTTAAATTGATAAATAACGTGTACGAATTTGTTTAACGCATTTGTTTTGGTTACTCGACGTCTCCGTTCTCGTGTAGCCTACATATTGCGTTTTTTTTTTAATTTGCTTACCGGGCTAAAGGTTAGCATGTTTAAAATACGTAAGTCGTTTTGTTCATCATATTTAAGTAGATAACTCATCAGTTGTTTGCATCAGAGCGATAATTTTTGAGATAGTTATTAAAACTGTTTAAAGGTTGTCAAACGTTGTTTCTCGTTGTATATCCTTTAATTCTAGAGTTAAATTGATAAATAACGTGTACGAATTTGTTTAACGCATTTGTTTTGGTTACTCGACGTCTCCGTTCTCGTGTAGCCTACATATTGCGTTTTTTTTTTAATTTGCTTACCGGGCTAAAGGTTAGCATGTTTAAAATACGTAAGTCGTTTTGTTCATCAAATTTAAGTAGATAACTCATCAGTTGTTTGCATCAGAGCGATAATTTTTGAGATAGTTATTAAAACTGTTTAAAGGTTGTCAAACGTTGTTTCTCGTTGTATATCCTTTAATTCTAGAGTTAAATTGATAAATAACGTGTACGAATTTGTTTAACGCATTTGTTTTGGTTACTCGACGTCTCCGTTCTCGTGTAGCCTACATATTGCGTTTTTTTTTTAATTTGCTTACCGGGCTAAAGGATAGCATGTTTAAAATACGTAAGTCGTTTTGTTCATCATATTTAAGTAGATAACTCATCAGTTGTTTGCATCAGAGCGATAATTTTTGAGATAGTTATTAAAACTGTTTAAAGGTTGTCAAACGTTGTTTCTCGTTGTATATCCTTTAATTCTAGAGTTAAATTGATAAATAACGTGTACGAATTTGTTTAACGCATTTGTTTTGGTTACTCGACGTCTCCGTTCTCGTGTAGCATACATATTGCGTTTTTTTTTTAATTTGCTTACCGGGCTAAAGGTTAGCATGTTTAAAATACGTAAGTCGTTTTGTTCATCATATTTAAGTAGATAACTCATCAGTTGTTTGCATCAGAGCGATAATTTTTGAGATAGTTATTAAAACTGTTTAAAGGTTGTCAAACGTTGTTTCTCGTTGTATATCCTTTAATTCTAGAGTTAAATTGATAAATAACGTGTAAGAATTTGTTTAACGCATTTGTTTTGGTTACTCGACGTCTCCGTTCTCGTGTAGCCTACATATTGCGTTTTTTTTTTTAATTTGCTTACCGGGCTAAAGGTTAGCATGTTTAAAATACGTAAGTCGTTTTGTTCATCAAATTTAAGTAGATAACTCATCAGTTGTTTGCATCAGAGCGCTAATTTTTGAGATAGTTATTAAAACTGTTTAAAGGTTGTCAAACGTTGTTTCTCGTTGTATATCCTTTAATTCTAGAGTTAAATTGATAAATAACGTGTACGAATTTGTTTAACGCATTTGTTTTGGTTACTCGACGTCTCCGTTCTCGTGTAGCCTACATATTGCGTTTTTTTTTAATTTGCTTACCGGGCTAAAGGTTAGCATGCTTAAAATACGTAAGTCGTTTTGTTCAACAAATTTAAGTAGATAACTCATCAGTTGTTTGCATCAGAGCGATAATTTTTGAGATAGTTATTAAAACTGTTTAAAGGTTGTCAAACGTTGTTTCTCGTTGTATATCCTTTAATTCTAGAGTTAAATTGATAAATAACGTGTACGAATTTGTTTAACGCATTTGTTTTGGTTACTCGACGTCTCCGTTCTCGTGTAGCCTACATATTGCGTTTTTTTTTTAATTTGCTTACCGGGCTAAAGGTTAGCATGTTTAAAATACGTAAGTCGTTTTGTTCATCATATTTAAGTAGATAACTCATCAGTTGTTTGCATCAGAGCGATAATTTTTGAGATAGTTATTAAAATTGTTTAAAGGTTGTCAAACGTTGTTTCTCGTTATATATCCTTTAATTCTAGAGTTAAATTGATAAATAACGTGTACGAATTTGTTTAACGCATTTGTTTTGGTTACTCGACGTCTCCGTTCTCGTGTAGCCTACATATTGCGTTTTTTTTTAATTTGCTTACCGGGCTAAAGGTTAGCATGTTTAAAATACGTAAGTCGTTTTGTTCATCAAATTTAAGTAGATAACTCATCAGTTGTTTGCATCAGAGCGACAATTTTTGAGATAGTTATTAAAACTGTTTAAAGGTTGCCAAACGTTGTTTCTCGTTGTATATCCTTTAATTCTAGAGTTAAATTGATAAATAACGTGTACGAATTTGTTTAACGCATTTGTTTTGGTTACTCGACGTCTCCGTTCTCGTGTAGCCTACATATTGCGTTTTTTTTTTAATTTGCTTACCGGGCTAAAGGTTAGCATGTTTAAAATACGTAAGTCGTTTTGTTCATCAAATTTAAGTAGATAACTCATCAGTTGTTTGCATCAGAGCGACAATTTTTGAGATAGTTATTAAAACTGTTTAAAGGTTGTCAAACGTTGTTTCTCGTTGTATATCCTTTAATCCTAGAGTTAAATTGATAAATAACGTGTACGAATTTGTTTAACGCATTTGTTTTGGTTACTCGACGTCTCCGTTCTCGTGTAGCCTACATATTGCGTTTTTTTTTTTTAATTTGCTTACCGGGCTAAAGGTTAGCATGTTTAAAATACGTAAGTCGTTTTGTTCATCAAATTTAAGTAGATAACTCATCAGTTGTTTGCATCAGAGCGATAATTTTTGAGATAGTTATTAAAACTGTTTAAAGGTTGTCAAACGTTGTTTCTCGTTGTATATCCTTTAATTCTAGAGTTAAATTTGATAAATAACGTGTACGAATTTGTTTAACGCATTTGTTTTGGTTACTCGACGTCTCCGTTCTCGTGTAGCCTACATATTGCGTTTTTTTTTTAATTTGCTTACCGGGCTAAAGGTTAGCATGTTTAAAATACGTAAGTCGTTTTGTTCATCATATTTAAGTAGATAACTCATCAGTTGTTTGCATCAGAGCGATAATTTTTGAGATAGTTATTAAAACTGTTTAAAGGTTGTCAAACGTTGTTTCTCGTTGTATATCCTTTAATTCTAGAGTTAAATTGATAAATAACGTGTACGAATTTGTTTAACGCATTTGTTTTGGTTACTCGACGTCTCCGTTCTCGTGTAGCCTACATATTGCGTTTTTGTTAAATTTGCTTACCGGGCTAAAGGTTAGCATGTTTAAAATACGTAAGTCGTTTTGTTCATCAAATTTAAGTAGATAACTCATCAGTTGTTTGCATCAGAGCGATAATTTTTGAGATAGTTATTAAAACGGTTTAAAGGTTGTCAAACGTTGTTTCTCGTTGTATATCCTTTAATTATAGAGTTAAATTGATAAATAACGTGTACGAATTTGTTTAACGCATTTGTTTTGGTTAATCGACGTCTCCGTTCTCGTGTAGCCTACATATTGCGTTTTTTTTTTTAAATTTGCTTACCGGGCTAAAGGTTAGCATGTTTAAAATACGTAAGTCGTTTTGTTCATCAAATTTAAGGAGATAACTCATCAGTTGTTTGCATCAGAGCGACAATTTTTGAGATATTTATTAAAACTGTTTAAAGGTTGTCAAACGTTGTTTCTCGTTGTATATCCTTTAATTCTAGAGTTAAATTGATAAATAACGTGTAAGAATTTGTTTAACGCATTTGTTTTGGTTACTCGACGTCTCCGTTCTCGTGTAGCCTACATATTGCGTTTTTTTTTTTAATTTGCTTACCGGGCTAAAGGTTAGCATGTTTAAAATACGTAAGTCGTTTTGTTCAACAAATTTAAGTAGATGACTCATCAGTTGTTTGCATCAGAGCGACAATTTTTGAGATAGTTATTAAAACTGTTTAAAGGTTGTCAAACGTTGTTTCTCGTTGTATATCCTTTAATTCTAGAGTTAAATTGATAAATAACGTGTACGAATTTGTTTAACGCATTTGTTTTGGTTACTCGACGTCTCCGTTCTCGTGTAGCCTACATATTGCGTTTTTTTTTTTAATTTGCTTACCGGGCTAAAGGTTAGCATGTTTAAAATACGTAAGTCGTTTTGTTCAACAAATTTGAGTAGATAACTCATCAGTTGTTTGCATCAGAGCGATAATTTTTGAGATAGTTATTAAAACTGTTTAAAGGTTGTCAAACGTTGTTTCTCGTTGTATATCCTTTAATTCTAGAGTTAAATTGATAAATAACGTGTACGAAATTGTTTAACGCATTTGTTTTGGTTACTCGACGTCTCCGTTCTCGTGTAGCATACATATTGCGTTTTTTTTTTAATTTGCTTACCGGGCTAAAGGTTAGCATGTTTAAAATACGTAAGTCGTTTTGTTCATCATATTTAAGTAGATAACTCATCAGTTGTTTGCATCAGAGCGATAATTTTTGAGATAGTTATTAAAACTGTTTAAAGGTTGTCAAACGTTGTTTCTCGTTGTATATCCTTTAATTCTAGAGTTAAATTGATAAATAACGTGTAAGAATTTGTTTAACGCATTTGGTTTGGTTACTCGACGTCTCCGTTCTCGTGTAGCCTACATATTGCGTTTTTTTTTTTAATTTGCTTACCGGGCTAAAGGTTAGCATGTTTAAAATACGTAAGTCGTTTTGTTCATCAAATTTAAGTAGATAACTCATCAGTTGTTTGCATCAGAGCGATAATTTTTGAGATAGTTATTAAAACTGTTTAAAGGTTGTCAAACGTTGTTTCTCGTTGTATATCCTTTAATTCTAGAGTTAAATTGATAAATAACGTGTACGAATTTGTTTAACGCATTTGTTTTGGTTACTCGACGTCTCCGTTCTCGTGTAGCCTACATATTGCGTTTTTTTTTTTAATTTGCTTACCGGGCTAAAGGTTAGCATGTTTAAAATACGTAAGTCGTTTTGTTCAACAAATTTAAGTAGATGACTCATCAGTTGTATGCATCAGAGCGACAATTTTTGAGATAGTTATTAAAACTGTTTAAAGGTTGTCAAACGTTGTTTCTCGTTGTATATCCTTTAATTCTAGAGTTAAATTGATAAATAACGTGTACGAATTTGTTTAACGCATTTGTTTTGGTTACTCGACGTCTCCGTTCTCGTGTAGCCTACATATTGCGTTTTTTTTTTTAATTTGCTTACCGGGCTAAAGGTTAGCATGTTTAAAATACGTAAGTCGTTTTGTTCATCATATTTAAGTAGATAACTCATCAGTTGTTTGCATCAGAGCGACAATTTTTGAGATAGTTATTAAAACTGTTTAAAGGTTGCCAAACGTTGTTTCTCGTTGTATATCCTTTAATTCTAGAGTTAAATTGATAAATAACGTGTACGAATTTGTTTAACGCATTTGTTTTGGTTACTCGACGTCTCCGTTCTCGTGTAGCCTACATATTGCGTTTTTTTTTTAATTTGCTTACCGGGCTAAAGGTTAGCATGTTTAAAATACGTAAGTCGTTTTGTTCATCAAATTTAAGTAGATAACTCATCAGTTGTTTGCATCAGAGCGATAATTTTTGAGATAGTTATTAAAACTGTTTAAAGGTTGTCAAACGTTGTTTCTCGTTGTATATCCTTTAATTCTAGAGTTAAATTGATAAATAACGTGTACGAATTTGTTTAACGCATTTGTTTTGGTTACTCGACGTCTCCGTTCTCGTGTAGCCTACATATTGCGTTTTTTTTTTTTAATTTGCTTACCGGGCTAAAGGTTAGCATGTTTAAAATACGTAAGTCGTTTTGTTCATCAAATTTAAGTAGATAACTCATCAGTTGTTTGCATCAGAGCGATAATTTTTGAGATAGTTATTAAAACTGTTTAAAGGTTGTCAAACGTTGTTTCTCGTTGTATATCCTTTAATTCTAGAGCTAAATTGATAAATAACGTGTACGAATTTGTTTAACGCATTTGTTTTGGTTACTCGACGTCTCCGTTCTCGTGTAGCCTACATATTGCGTTTTTTTTTTTTTTAATTTGCTTACCGGGCTAAAGGTTAGCATGTTTAAAATACGTAAGTCGTTTTGTTCATCAAATTTAAGTAGATAACTCATCAGTTGTTTGCATCAGAGCGATAATTTTTGAGATAGTTATTAAAACTGTTTAAAGGTTGTCAAACGTTGTTTCTCGTTGTATATCCTTTAATTCTAGAGTTAAATTGATAAATAACGTGTACGAATTTGTTTAACGCATTTGTTTTGGTTACTCGACGTCTCCGTTCTCGTGTAGCCTACATATTGCGTTTTTTTTTTAATTTGCTTACCGGGCTAAAGGTTAGCATGTTTAAAATACGTAAGTCGTTTTGTTCAACAAATTTAAGTAGATAACTCATCAGTTGTTTGCATCAGAGCGATAATTTTTGAGATAGTTATTAAAACTGTTTAAAGGTTGTCAAACGTTGTTTCTCGTTGTATATCCTTTAATTCTAGAGTTAAATTGATAAATAACGTGTACGAATTTGTTTAACGCATTTGTTTTGGTTACTCGACGTCTCCGTTCTCGTGTAGCCTACATATTGCGTTTTTTTTTAAATTTGTTTACCGGGCTAAAGGTTAGCATGTTTAAAATACGTAAGTCGTTTTGTTCATCAAATTTAAGTAGATAACTCATCAGTTGTTTGCATCAGAGCGATAATTTTTGAGATAGTTATTAAAACTGTTTAAAGGTTGTCAAACGTTGTTTCTCGTTGTATATCCTTTAATTCTAGAGTTAAATTGATAAATAACGTGTACGAATTTGTTTAGCGCATTTGTTTTGGTTACTCGACGCCTCCGTTCTCGTGTAGCCTACATATTGCGTTTTTTTTTTAATTTGCTTACCGGGCTAAAGGTTAGCATGTTTAAAATACGTAAGTCGTTTTGTTCATCATATTTAAGTAGATAACTCATCAGTTGTTTGCATCAGAGCGATAATTTTTGAGATAGTTATTAAAACTGTTTAAAGGTTGTCAAACGTTGTTTCTCGTTGTATATCCTTTAATTCTAGAGTTAAATTGATAAATAACGTGTAAGAATTTGTTTAACGCATTTGTTTTGGTTACTCGACGTCTCCGTTCTCGTGTAGCCTACATATTGCGTTTTTTTTTTAATTTGCTTACCGGGCTAAAAGTTAGCATGTTTAAAATACGTAAGTCGTTTTGTTCATCAAATTTAAGTAGATAACTCATCAGTTGTTTGCATCAGAGCGATAATTTTTGAGATAGTTATTAAAACTGTTTAAAGGTTGTCAAACGTTGTTTCTCGTTGTATATCCTTTAATTCTAGAGTTAAATTGATAAATAACGTGTACGAATTTGTTTAACGCATTTGTTTTGGTTACTCGACGTCTCCGTTCTCGTGTAGCCTACATATTGCGTTGTTTTTTTTAATTTGCTTACCGGGCTAAAGGTTAGCATGTTTAAAATACGTAAGTCGTTTTGTTCATCATATTTAAGTAGATAACTCATCAGTTGTTTGCATCAGAGCGATAATTTTTGAGATAGTTATTAAAACTGTTTAAAGGTTGTCAAACGTTGTTTCTCGTTGTATATCCTTTAATTCTAGAGTTAAATTGATAAATAACGTGTAAGAATTTGTTTAACGCATTTGTTTTGGTTACTCGACGTCTCCGTTCTCGTGTAGCCTACATATTGCGTTTTTTTTTTAATTTGCTTACCGGGCTAAAGTTAGCATGTTTAAAATACGTAAGTCGTTTTGTTCATCAAATTTAAGTAGATAACTCATCAGTTGTTTGCATCAGAGCGATAATTTTTGAGATAGTTATTAAAACTGTTTAAAGGTTGTCAAACGTTGTTTCTCGTTGTATATCCTTTAATTCTAGAGTTAAATTGATAAATAACGTGTACGAATTTGTTTAACGCATTTGTTTTGGTTACTCGACGTCTCCGTTCTCGTGTAGCCTACATATTGCGTTTTTTTTTTAATTTGCTTACCGGGCTAAAGGTTAGCATGTTTAAAATACGTAAGTCGTTTTGTTCATCATATTTAAGTAGATAACTCATCAGTTGTTTGCATCAGAGCGATAATTTTTGAGATAATTATTAAAACTGTTTAAAGGTTTTCAAACGTTGTTTCTCGTTGTATATCCTTTAATTCTAGAGTTAAATTGATAAATAACGTGTACGAATTTGTTTAACGCATTTGTTTTGATTACTCGACGTCTCCGTTCTCGGGTAGCCTACATATTGCGTTTTTTTTTTAATTTGCTTACCGGGCTAAAGGTTAGCATGCTTAAAATACGTAAGTCGTTTTGTTCAACAAATTTAAGTATATAACTCATCAGTTGTTTGCATCAGAGCGACAATTTTTGAGATAGTTATTAAAACTGTTTAAAGGTTGTCAAACGTTGTTTCTCGTTGTATATCCTTTAATTCTAGAGTTAAATTGATAAATAACGTGTATGAATTTGTTTAACGCATTTGTTTTGGTTACTCGACCTCTCCGTTCTCGTGTAGCCTACATATTGCGTTTTTTTTTTTAATTTGCTTACCGGGCTAAAGGTTAGCATGTTTAAAATACGTAAGTCGTTTTGTTCATCAAATTTAAGTAGATAACTCATCAGTTGTTTTCATCAGAGCGATAATTTTTGAGATAGTTATTAAAACTGTTTAAAGGTTGTCAAACGTTGTTTCTCGTTGTATATCCTTTAATTCTAGAGTTAAATTGATAAATAACGTGTACGAATTTGTTTAACGCATTTGTTTTGGTTACTGGACGTCTCCGTTCTCGTGTAGCCTACATATTGCGTTTTTTTTTTAATTTGTTTACCGGGCTAAAGGTTAGCATGCTTAAAATACGTAAGTCGTTTTGTTCATCAAATTTAAGTAGATAACTCATCAGTTGTTTGCATCAGAGCGATAATTTTTGAATAGTTATTAAAACTGTTTAAAGGTTGTCAAACGTTGTTTCTCGTTGTATATCCTTTAATTCTAGAGTTAAATTGATAAATAACGTGTACGAATTTGTTTAACGCATTTCTTTTGGTTACTCGACGTCTCCGTTCTCGTGTAGCCTACATATTGCGTTTTTTTTTTTAATTTGCTTACCGGGCTAAAGGTTAGCATGTTTAAAATACGTAAGTCGTTTTGTTCATCAAATTTGAGTAGATAACTCAGCAGTTGTTTGCATCAGAGCGACAATTTTTGAGATAGTTATTAAAACTGTTTAAAGGTTGTCAAACGTTGTTTCTCGTTGTATATCCTTTAATTCTAGAGTTAAATTGATAAATAACGTGTACGAATTTGTTTAACGCATTTGTTTTGGTTACTCGACGTCTCCGTTCTCGTGTAGCCTACATATTGCGTTTTTTTTTTAACTTGCTTACCGGGCTAAAGGTTAGCATGTTTAAAATACGTAAGTCGTTTTGTTCATCAAATTTAAGTAGATAACTCATCAGTTGTTTGCATCAGAGCGATAATTTTTGAGATAGTTATTAAAACTGTTTAAAGGTTGTCAAACGTTGTTTCTCGTTGTTTATCCTTTAATTCTAGAGTTAAATTGATAAATAACGTGTACGAATTTGTTTAACGCATTTGTTTTGGTTACTCGACGTCTCCGTTCTCGTGTAGCCTACATATTGCGTTTTTTTTTAATTTGCTTACCGGGCTAAAGGTTAGCATGTTTAAAATACGGAAGTCGTTTTGTTCAACAAATTTAAGTAGATAACTCATCAGTTGTTTGCATCAGAGCGACAATTTTTGAGATAGTTATTAAAACTGTTTAAAGGTTGTCAAACGTTGTTTCTCGTTGTATATCCTTTAATTCTAGAGTTAAATTGATAAATAACGTGTACGAATTTGTTTAACGCATTTGTTTTGGTTACTCGACGTCTCCGTTCTCGTGTAGCCTACATATTGCGTTTTTTTTTTAATTTGCTTCCCGGGCTAAAGGTTAGCATGTTTAAAATACGTAAGTCGTTTTGTTCATCATAACTCAACAGTTGTTTGCATCAGAGCGATAATTTTTGAGATAATTATTAAAACTGTTTAAAGGTTGTCAAACGTTGTTTCTCGTTGCATATCCTTTAATTCTGGAGTTAAATTGATAAATAACGTGTACGAATTTGTTTAACGCATTTGTTTTGGTTACTCGACGTCTCCGTTCTCGGGTAGCCTACATATTGCGTTTTTTTTTTAATTTGCTTACCGGGCTAAAGGTTAGTATGCTTAAAATACGTAAGTCGTTTTGTTCAACAAATTTAAGTATATAACTCATCAGTTGTTTGCATCAGAGCGACAATTTTTGAGATAGTTATTAAAACTGTTTAAAGGTTGTCAAACGTTGTTTCTCGTTGTATATCCTTTAATTCTAGAGTTAAATTGATAAATAACGTGTATGAATTTGTTTAACGCATTTGTTTTGGTTACTCGACCTCTCCGTTCTCGTGTAGCCTACATATTGCGTTTTTTTTTTTTAATTTGCTTACCGGGCTAAAGGCTAGCATGTTTAAAATACGTAAGTCGTTTTGTTCATCAAATTTAAGTAGATAACTCATCAGTTGTTTTCATCAGAGCGATAATTTTTGAGATAGTTATTAAAACTGTTTAAAGGTTGTCAAACGTTGTTTCTCGTTGTATATCCTTTAATTCTAGAGTTAAATTGATAAATAACGTGTACGAATTTGTTTAACACATTTGTTTTGGTTACTGGACGTCTCCGTTCTCGTGTAGCCTACATATTGCGTTTTTTTTTTTAATTTGTTTACCGGGCTAAAGGTTAGCATGCTTAAAATACGTAAGTCGTTTTGTTCATCAAATTTAAGTAGATAACTCATCAGTTGTTTGCATCAGAGCGATAATTTTTGAATAGTTATTAAAACTGTTTAAAGGTTGTCAAACGTTGTTTCTCGTTGTATATCCTTTAATTCTAGAGTTAAATTGATAAATTACGTGTACGAATTTGTTTAACGCATTTCTTTTGGTTACTCGACGTCTCCGTTCTCGTGTAGCCTACATATTGCGTTTTTTTTTTTAATTTGCTTACCGGGCTAAAGGTTAGCATGTTTAAAATACGTAAGTCGTTTTGTTCATCAAATTTGAGTAGATAACTCAGCAGTTGTTTGCATCAGAGCGACAATTTTTGAGATAGTTATTAAAACTGTTTAAAGGTTGTCAAACGTTGTTTCTCGTTGTATGTCCTTTAATTCTAGAGTTAAATTGATAAATAACGTGTACGAATTTGTTTAACGCATTTGTTTTGGTTACTCGACGTCTCCGTTCTCGTGTAGCCTACATATTGCGTTTTTTTTTTAATTTGCTTACCGGGCTAAAGGTTAGCATGTTTAAAATACGTAAGTCGTTTTGTTCATCAAATTTAAGTAGATAACTCATCAGTTGTTTGCATCAGAGCGATAATTTTTGAGATAGTTATTAAAACTGTTTAAAGGTTGTCAAACGTTGTTTCTCGTTGTTTATCCTTTAATTCTAGAGTTAAATTGATAAATAACGTATACGAATTTGTTTAACGCATTTGTTTTGGTTACTCGACGTCTCCGTTCTCGTGTAGCCTACATATTGCGTTTTTTTTTAATTTGCTTACCGGGCTAAAGGTTAGCATGTTTAAAATACGGAAGTCGTTTTGTTCAACAAATTTAAGTAGATAACTCATCAGTTGTTTGCATCAGAGCGACAATTTTTGAGATAGTTATTAAAACTGTTTAAAGGTTGTCAAACGTTGTTTCTCGTTGTATATCCTTTAATTCTAGAGTTAAATTGATAAATAACGTGTACGAATTTGTTTAACGCATTTGTTTTGGTTACTCGACGTCTCCGTTCTCGTGTAGCCTACATATTGCGTTTTTTTTTTAATTTGCTTACCGGGCTAAAGGTTAGCATGTTTAAAATACGTAAGTCGTTTTGTTCAACAAATTTGAGTAGATAACTCAACAGTTGTTTGCATCAGAGCGATAATTTTTGAGATAGTTATTAAAACTGTTTAAAGGTTGTCAAACGTTGTTTCTCGTTGTATATCCTTTAATTCTAGAGTTAAATTGATAAATAACGTGTACGAATTTGCTTAACGCATTTGTTTTGGTTACTCGACGTCTCCGTTCTCGTGTAGCCTACATATTGCGTTTTTTTTTAATTTGCTTACCGGGCTAAAGGTTAGCATGTTTAAAATACGTAAGTCGTTTTGTTCAACAAATTTAAGTAGATAACTCATCAGTTGTTTGCATCAGAGCGACAATTTTTGAGATAGTTATTAAAACTGTTTAAAGGTTGTCAAACGTTGTTTCTCGTTGTATATCCTTTAATTCTAGAGTTAAATTGATAAATAACGTGTACGAATTTGTTTAACGCATTTGTTTTGGTTACTCGACGTCTCTGTTCTCGTGTAGCCTACATATTGCGTTTTTTTTAATTTGCTTACCGGGCTAAAGGTTAGCATGTTTAAAATACGTAAGTCGTTTTGTTTATCAAATTTAAGTAGATAACTCATCAGTTGTTTGCATCAGAGCGATAATTTTTGAGATAGTTATTAAAACTGTTTAAAGGTTGTCAAACGTTGTTTCTCGTTGTATATCCTTTAATTCTAGAGTTAAATTGATAAATAACGTGTACGAATTTGTTTAACGCATTTGTTTTGGTTACTCGACGTCTCCGTTCTCGTGTAGCCTACATATTGCGTTTTTTTTTTAATTTGCTTACCGGGCTAAAGGTTAGCATGCTTAAAATACGTAAGTCGTTTTGTTCAACAAATTTAAGTAGATAACTCATCAGTTGTTTGCATCAGAGCGATAATTTTTGAGATAGTTATTAAAACTGTTTAAAGGTTGTCAAACGTTGTTTCTCGTTGTATATCCTTTAATTCTAGAGTTAAATTGATAAATAGCGTGTACGAATTTGTTTAACGCATTTGTTTTGGTTACTCGACGTCTCCGTTCTCGTGTAGCCTACATATTGCGTTTTTTTTTTAATTTGCTTACCGGGCTAAAGGTTAGCATGTTTAAAATACGTAAGTCGTTTTGTTCATCAAATTTAAGTAGATAACTCATCAGTTGTTTGCATCAGAGCGACAATTTTTGAGATAGTTATTAAAACTGTTTAAAGGTTGTCAAACGTTTTTTCTCGTTGTATATCCTTTAATTCTAGAGTTAAATTGATAAATAACGTGTACGAATTTGTTTAACGCATTTGTTTTGGTTACTCGACGTCTCCGTTCTCGTGTAGCCTACATATTGCGTTTTTTTTTTAATTTGCTTACCGGGCTAAAGGTTAGCATGTTTAAAATACGTAAGTCGTTTTGTTCAACAAATTTAAGTAGATAACTCATCAGTTGTTTGCATCAGAGCGATAATTTTTGAGATAGTTATTAAAACTGTTTAAAGGTTGTCAAACGTTGTTTCTCGTTGTATGTCCTTTAATTCTAGAGTTAAATTGATAAATAACGTGTACGAATTTGTTTAACGCATTTGTTTTGGTTACTCGACGTCTCCGTTCTCGTGTAGCCTACATATTGCGTTTTTTTTTTAATTTGCTTACCGGGCTAAAGGTTAGCATGCTTAAAATACGTAAGTCGTTTTGTTCAACAAATTTAAGTAGATAACTCATCAGTTGTTTGCATCAGAGCGATAATTTTTGAGATAGTTATTGAAACTGTTTAAAGATTGTCAAACGTTGTTTCTCGTTGTATATCCTTTAATTCTAGAGTTAAATTGATAAATAACGTGTACGAATTTGTTTAACGCATTTGTTTTGGTTACTCGACGTCTCCGTTCTCGTGTAGCCTACATATTGCGTTTTTTTTTAATTTGCTTACCGGGCTAAAGGTTAGCATGTTTAAAATACGTAAGTCGTTTTGTTCATCAAATTTAAGTAGATAACTCATCAGTTGTTTGCATCAGAGCGATAATTTTTGAGATAGTTATTAAAACTGTTTAAAGGTTGTCAAACGTTGTTTCTCGTTGTATATCCTTTAATTCTAGAGTTAAATTGATAAATAACGTGTACGAATTTGTTTAACGCATTTGTTTTGGTTACTCGACGTCTCCGTTCTCGTGTAGCCTACATATTGCGTTTTTTTTTTAATTTGCTTACCGGGCTAAAGGTTAGCATGTTTAAAATACGTAAGTCGTTTTGTTCATCAAATTTAAGTAGATAACTCATCAGTTGTTTGCATCAGAGCGATAATTTTTGAGATAGTTATTAAAACTGTTTAAAGGTTGTCAAACGTTGTTTCTCGTTGTATATCCTTTAATTCTAGAGTTAAATTGATAAATAACGTGTACGAATTTGTTTAACGCATTTGATTTGGTTACTCGACGTCTCCGTTCTCGTGTAGCCTACATATTGCGTTTTTTTTTAATTTGCTTACCGGGCTAAAGGTTAGCATGTTTAAAATACGGAAGTCGTTTTGTTCAACAAATTTAAGTAGATAACTCATCAGTTGTTTGCATCAGAGCGACAATTTTTGAGATAGTTATTAAAACTGTTTAAAGGTTGTCAAACGTTGTTTCTCGTTGTATATCCTTTAATTCTAGAGTTAAATTGATAAATAACGTGTACGAATTTGTTTAACGCATTTGTTTTGGTTACTCGACGTCTCCGTTCTCGTGTAGCCTACATATTGCGTTTTTTTTTTAATTTGCTTACCGGGCTAAAGGTTAGCATGTTTAAAATACGTAAGTCGTTTTGTTCAACAAATTTGAGTAGATAACTCAGCAGTTGTTTGCATCAGAGCGATAATTTTTGAGATAGTTATTAAAACTGTTTAAAGGTTGTCAAACGTTGTTTCTCGTTGTATATCCTTTAATTCTAGAGTTAAACTGATAAATAACGTGTACGAATTTGCTTAACGCATTTGTTTTGGTTACTCGACGTCTCCGTTCTCGTGTAGCCTACATATTGCGTTTTTTTTTAATTTGCTTACCGGGCTAAAGTTTAGCATGTTTAAAATACGTAAGTCGTTTTGTTCAACAAATTTAAGTAGATAACTCATCAGTTGTTTGCATCAGAGCGACAATTTTTGAGATAGTTATTAAAACTATTTAAAGGTTGTCAAACGTTGTTTCTCGTTGTATATCCTTTAATTCTAGAGTTAAATTGATAAATAACGTGTACGAATTTGTTTAACGCATTTGTTTTGGTTACTCGACGTCTCTGTTCTCGTGTAGCCTACATATTGCGTTTTTTTTAATTTGCTTACCGGGCTAAAGGTTAGCATGTTTAAAATACGTAAGTCGTTTTGTTTATCAAATTTAAGTAGATAACTCATCAGTTGTTTGCATCAGAGCGATAATTTTTGAGATAGTTATTAAAACTGTTTAAAGGTTGTCAAACGTTGTTTCTCGTTGTATATCCTTTAATTCTAGAGTTAAATTGATAAATAACGTGTACGAATTTGTTTAACGCATTTGTTTTGGTTACTCGACGTCTCCGTTCTCGTGTAGCCTACATATTGCGTTTTTTTTTTAATTTGCTTACCGGGCTAAAGGTTAGCATGTTTAAAATACGTAAGTCGTTTTGTTCAACAAATTTGAGTAGATAACTCATCAGTTGTTTGCATCAGAGCGACAATTTTTGAGATAGTTATTAAAACTGTTTAAAGGTTGTCAAACGTTGTTTCTCGTTGTATATCCTTTAATTCTAGAGTTAAATTGATAAATAACGTGTACGAATTTGTTTAACGCATTTGTTTTGGTTACTGGACGTCTCCGTTCTCGTGTAGCCTACATATTGCGTTTTTTTTTTTAATTTGCTTACCGGGCTAAAGGTTAGCATGTTTAAAATCCGTAAGTCGTTTTGTTCATCAAATTTAAGTAGATAACTCATCAGTTGTTTGCATCAGAGCGATAATTTTTGAGATAGTTATTAAAACTGTTTAAAGGTTGTCAAACGTTGTTTCTCATTGTATATCCTTTAATTCTAGAGTTAAATTGATAAATAACGTGTACGAATTTGTTTAACGCATTTGTTTTGGTTACTCGACGTCTCCGTTCTCGTGTAGCCTACATATTGCGTTTTTTTTTTAATTTGCTTACCGGGCTAAAGGTTAGCATGTTTAAAATACGTAAGTCGTTTTGTTCAACAAATTTAAGTAGATAACTCATCAGTTGTTTGCATCAGAGCGACAATTTTTGAGATAGTTATTAAAACTGTTTAAAGGTTGTCAAACGTTGTTTCTCGTTGTATATCCTTTAATTCTAGAGTTAAATTGATAAATAACGTGTACGAATTTGTTTAACGTATTTGTTTTGGTTACTCGACGTCTCCGTTCTCGTGTAGCCTACATATTGCGTTTTTTTTTTAATTTGCTTACCGGGCTAAAGGTTAGCATGTTTAAAATACGTAAGTCGTTTTGTTCAACAAATTTGAGTAGATAACTCATCAGTTGTTTGCATCAGAGCGACAATTTTTGAGATAGTTATTAAAACTGTTTAAAGGTTGTCAAACGTTGTTTCTCGTTGTATATCCTTTAATTCTAGAGTTAAATTGATAAATAACGTGTACGAATTTGTTTAACGCATTTGTTTTGGTTACTCGACGTCTCCGTTCTCGTGTAGCCTACATATTGCGTTTTTTTTTTAATTTGCTTACCGGGCTAAAGGTTAGCATGCTTAAAATACGTAAGTCGTTTTGTTCAACAAATTTAAGTAGATAACTCATCAGTTGTTTGCATCAGAGCGATAATTTTTGAGATAGTTATTAAAACTGTTTAAAGGTTGTCAAACGTTGTTTCTCGTTGTATATCCTTTAATTCTAGAGTTAAATTGATAAATAGCGTGTACGAATTTGTTTAACGCATTTGTTTTGGTTACTCGACGTCTCCGTTCTCGTGTAGCCTACATATTGCGTTTTTTTTTTAATTTGCTTACCGGGCTAAAGGTTAGCATGTTCAAAATACGTAAGTCGTTTTGTTCATCAAATTTAAGTAGATAACTCATCAGTTGTTTGCATCAGAGCGACAATTTTTGAGATAGTTATTAAAACTGTTTAAAGGTTGTCAAACGTTTTTTCTCGTTGTATATCCTTTAATTCTAGAGTTAAATTGATAAATAACGTGTACGAATTTGTTTAACGCATTTGTTTTGGTTACTCGACGTCTCCGTTCTCGTGTAGCCTACATATTGCGTTTTTTTTTTAATTTGCTTACCGGGCTAAAGGTTAGCATGTTTAAAATACGTAAGTCGTTTTGTTCAACAAATTTAAGTAGATAACTCATCAGTTGTTTGCATCAGAGCGATAATTTTTGAGATAGTTATTAAAACTGTTTAAAGGTTGTCAAACGTTGTTTCTCGTTGTATGTCCTTTAATTCTAGAGTTAAATTGATAAATAACGTGTACGAATTTGTTTAACGCATTTGTTTTGGTTACTCGACGTCTCCGTTCTCGTGTAGCCTACATATTGCGTTTTTTTTTTAATTTGCTTACCGGGCTAAAGGTTAGCATGCTTAAAATACGTAAGTCGTTTTGTTCAACAAATTTAAGTAGATAACTCATCAGTTGTTTGCATCAGAGCGATAATTTTTGAGATAGTTATTAAAACTGTTTAAAGATTGTCAAACGTTGTTTCTCGTTGTATATCCTTTAATTCTAGAGTTAAATTGATAAATAACGTGTACGAATTTGTTTAACGCATTTGTTTTGGTTACTCGACGTCTCCGTTCTCGTGTAGCCTACATATTGCTTTTTTTTTTTAATTTGCTTACCGGGCTAAAGGTTAGCATGTTTAAAATACGTAAGTCGTTTTGTTCATCAAATTTAAGTAGATAACTCATCAGTTGTTTGCATCAGAGCGATAATTTTTGAGATAGTTATTAAAACTGTTTAAAGGTTGTCAAACGTTGTTTCTCGTTGTATATCCTTTAATTCTAGAGTTAAATTGATAAATAACGTGTACGAATTTGTTTAACGCATTTGTTTTGGTTACTCGACGTCTCCGTTCTCGTGTAGCCTACATATTGCGTTTTTTTTTTAATTTGCTTACCGGGCTAAAGGTTAGCATGTTTAAAATACGTAAGTCGTTTTGTTCATCAAATTTAAGTAGATAACTCATCAGTTGTTTGCATCAGAGCGATAATTTTTGAGATAGTTATTAAAACTGTTTAAAGGTTGTCAAACGTTGTTTCTCGTTGTATATCCTTTAATTCTAGAGTTAAATTGATAAATAACGTGTACGAATTTGTTTAACGCATTTGATTTGGTTACTCGACGTCTCCGTTCTCGTGTAGCCTACATATTGCGTTTTTTTTTAAATTTGCTTACCGGGCTAAAGGTTAGCATGTTTAAAATACGTAAGTCGTTTTGTTCATCAAATTTAAGTAGATAACTCATCAGTTGTTTGCATCAGAGCGATAATTTTTGAGATAGTTATTAAAACTGTTTAAAGGTTGTCAAACGTTGTTTCTCGTTGTATATCCTTTAATTCTAGAGTTAAATTGATAAATAACGTGTACGAATTTGTTTAACGCATTTGTTTTGGTTACTCGACGTCTCCGTTCTCGTGTAGCCTACATATTGCGTTTTTTTTTTTAATTTGCTTACCGGGCTAAAGGTTAGCATGTTTAAAATACGTAAGTCGTTTTGTTCAACAAATTTAAGTAGATAACTCATCAGTTGTTTGCATCAGAGCGACAATTTTTGAGATAGTTATTAAAACTGTTTAAAGGTTGTCAAACGTTGTTTCTCGTTGTATATCCTTTAATTCTAGAGTTAAATTGATAAATAACGTGTACGAATTTGTTTAACGCATTTGTTTTGGTTACTCGACGTCTCCGTTCTCGTGTAGCCTACATATTGCGTTTTTTTTTTAATTTGCTTACCGGGCTAAAGGTTAGCATGTTTAAAATACGTAAGTCGTTTTGTTCATCAAATTTAAGTAGATAACTCATCAGTTGTTTGCATCAGAGCGACAATTTTTGAGATAGTTATTAAAACTGTTTAAAGGTTGTCAAACGTTGTTTCTCGTTGTATATCCTTTAATTCTAGAGTTAAATTGATAAATAACGTGTACGAATTTGTTTAACGCATTTGTTTTGGTTACTCGACGTCTCCGTTCTCGTGTAGCCTACATATTGCGTTTTTTTTTAATTTGCTTACCGGGCTAAAGATTAGCATGTTTAAAATACGTAAGTCGTTTTGTTCATCATATTTAAGTAGATAACTCATCAGTTGTTTGCATCAGAGCGATAATTTTTGAGATAGTTATTAAAACTGTTTAAAGGCTGTCAAACGTTGTTTCTCGTTGTATATCCTTTAATTCTAGAGTTAAATTGATAAATAACGTGTACGAATTTGTTTAACGCATTTGTTTTGGTTACTCGACGTCTCCGTTCTCGTGTAGCCTACATATTGCGTTTTTTTTTTAATTTGCTTACCGGGCTAAAGGTTAGCATGTTTAAAATACGTAAGTCGTTTTGTTCATCATATTTAAGTAGATAACTCATCAGTTGTTTGCATCAGAGCGATAATTTTTGAGATAGTTATTAAAACTGTTTAAAGGTTGTCAAACGTTGTTTCTCGTTGTATATCCTTTAAGTCTAGAGTTAAATTGATAAATAACGTGTACGAATTTGTTTTGGTTACTCGACGTCTCCGTTCTCGTGTAGCCTACATATTGCGTTTTTTTTTTAATTTGCTTACCGGGCTAAAGGTTGGCATGTTTAAAATACGTAAGTCGTTTTGTTCAACAAATTTAAGTAGATAACTCATCAGTTGTTTGCATCAGAGCGATAATTTTTGAGGTAGTTATATAACTGTTTAAAGGTCGTCAAACGTTGTTTCTCGTTGTATATCCTTTAATTCTAGAGTTAAATTGATAAATAACGTGTACGAATTTGTTTAACGCATTTGTTTTGGTTACTCGACGTCTCCGTTCTCGTGTAGCCTACATATTGCGTTTTTTTTTTAATTTGCTTACCGGGCTAAAGGTTAGCATGTTTAAAATACGTAAGTCGTTTTGTTCATCAAATTTAAGTAGATAACTCATCAGTTGTTTGCATCAGAGCGATAATTTTTGAGATAGTTATTAAAACTGTTTAAAGGTTGTCAAACGTTGTTTCTCGTTGTATATCCTTTAATTCTAGAGTTAAATTGATAAATAACGTGTACGAATTTGTTTAACGCATTTGTTTTGGTTACTCGACGTCTCCGTTCTCGTGTAGCCTACATATTGCGTTTTTTTTTTTAATTTGCTTACCGGGCTAAAGGTTAGCATGTTTAAAATACGTAAGTCGTTTTGTTCATCAAATTTAAGTAGATAACTCATCAGTTGTTTGCATCAGAGCGATAATTTTTGAGATAGTTATATAACTGTTTAAAGGTTGTCAAACGTTGTTTCTCGTTGTATATCCTTTAATTCTAGAGTTAAATTGATAAATAACGTGTACGAATTTGTTTAACGCATTTGTTTTGGTTACTCGACGTCTCCGTTCTCGTGTAGCCTACATATTGCGTTTTTTTTTTTAATTTGCTTACCGGGCTAAAGGTTAGCATGTTTAAAATACGTAAGTCGTTTTGTTCATCAAATTTAAGTAGATAACTCATCAGTTGTTTGCATCAGAGCGATAATTTTTGAGATAGTTATTAAAACTGTTTAAAGGTTGTCAAACGTTGTTTCTCGTTGTATATCCTTTAATTCTAGAGTTAAATTGATAAATAACGTGTACGAATTTGTTTAACGCATTTGTTTTGGTTACTCGACGTCTCCGTTCTCGTGTAGCCTACATATTGCGTTTTTTTTTTTAATTTGCTTACCGGGCTAAAGGTTAGCATGTTTAAAATACGTAAGTCGTTTTGTTCAACAAATTTAAGTAGATAACTCATCAGTTGTTTGCATCAGAGCGACAATTTTTGAGATAGTTATTAAAACTGTTTAAAGGTTGTCAAACGTTGTTTCTCGTTGTATATCCTTTAATTCTAGAGTTAAATTGATAAATAACGTGTACGAATTTGTTTAACGCATTTGTTTTGGTTACTCGACGTCTCCGTTCTCGTGTAGCCTACATATTGCGTTTTTTTTTTAATTTGCTTACCGGGCTAAAGGTTAGCATGTTTAAAATACGTAAGTCGTTTTGTTCATCAAATTTAAGTAGATAACTCATCAGTTGTTTGCATCAGAGCGACAATTTTTGAGATAGTTATTAAAACTGTTTAAAGGTTGTCAAACGTTGTTTCTCGTTGTATATCCTTTAATTCTAGAGTTAAATTGATAAATAACGTGTACGAATTTGTTTAACGCATTTGTTTTGGTTACTCGACGTCTCCGTTCTCGTGTAGCCTACATATTGCGTTTTTTTTTTAATTTGCTTACCGGGCTAAAGATTAGCATGTTTAAAATACGTAAGTCGTTTTGTTCATCATATTTAAGTAGATAACTCATCAGTTGTTTGCATCAGAGCGATAATTTTTGAGATAGTTATTAAAACTGTTTAAAGGTTGTCAAACGTTGTTTCTCGTTGTATATCCTTTAATTCTAGAGTTAAATTGATAAATAACGTGTACGAATTTGTTTAACGCATTTGTTTTGGTTACTCGACGTCTCCGTTCTCGTGTAGCCTACATATTGCGTTTTTTTTTTAATTTGCTTACCGGGCTAAAGGTTAGCATGTTTAAAATACGTAAGTAGTTTTGTTCATCATATTTAAGTAGATAACTCATCAGTTGTTTGCATCAGAGCGATAATTTTTGAGATAGTTATTAAAACTGTTTAAAGGTTGTCAAACGTTGTTTCTCGTTGTATATCCTTTAATTCTAGAGTTAAATTGATAAATAACGTGTACGAATTTGTTTAACGCATTTGTTTTGGTTACTCGACGTCTCCGTTCTCGTGTAGCCTACATATTGCGTTTTTTTTTTAATTTGCTTACCGGGCTAAAGGTTGGCATGTTTAAAATACGTAAGTCGTTTTGTTCAACAAATTTAAGTAGATAACTCATCAGTTGTTTGCATCAGAGCGATAATTTTTGAGATAGTTATATAACTGTTTAAAGGTTGTCAAACGTTGTTTCTCGTTGTATATCCTTTAATTCTAGAGTTAAATTGATAAATAACGTGTACGAATTTGTTTAACGCATTTGTTTTGGTTACTCGACGTCTCCGTTCTCGTGTAGCCTACATATTGCGTTTTTTTTTTAATTTGCTTACCGGGCTAAAGGTTAGCATGTTTAAAATACGTAAGTCGTTTTGTTCATCATATTTAAGTAGATAACTCATCAGTTGTTTGCATCAGAGCGATAATTTTTGAGATAGTTATTAAAACTGTTTAAAGGTTGTCAAACGGTGTTTCTCGTTGTATATCCTTTAATTCTAGAGTTAAATTGATAAATAACGTGTACGAATTTGTTTAACGCATTTGTTTTGGTTACTCGACGTCTCCGTTCTCGTGTAGCCTACATATTGCGTTTTTTTTTTAATTTGCTTACCGGGCTAAAGGTTAGCATGTTTAAAATACGTAAGTCGTTTTGTTCATCAAATTTAAGTAGATAACTCATCAGTTGTTTGCATCAGAGCGATAATTTTTGAGATAGTTATTAAAACTGTTTAAAGGTTGTCAAACGTTGTTTCTCGTTGTATATCCTTTAATTCTAGAGTTAAGTTGATAAATAACGTGTACGAATTTGTTTAACGCATTTGTTTTGGTTACTCGACGTCTCCGTTCTCGTGTAGCCTACATATTGCGTTTTTTTTTTAATTTGCTTACCGGGCTAAAGGTTAGCATGTTTAAAATACGTAAGTCGTTTTGTTCATCAAATTTAAGTAGATAACTCATCAGTTGTTTGCATCAGAGCGATAATTTTTGAGATAGTTATTAAAACTGTTTAAAGGTTGTCAAACGTTGTTTCTCGTTGTATATCCTTTAATTCTAGAGTTAGATTGATAAATAACGTGTACGAATTTGTTTAACGCATTTGTTTTGGTTACTCGACGTCTCCGTTCTCGTGTAGCCTACATATTGCGTTTTTTTTTTTAATTTGCTTACCGGGCTAAAGGTTAGCATGTTTAAAATACGTAAGTCGTTTTGTTCAACAAATTTAAGTAGATAACTCATCAGTTGTTTGCATCAGAGCGACAATTTTTGAGATAGTTATTAAAACTGTTTAAAGGTTGTCAAACGTTGTTTCTCGTTGTATATCCTTTAATTCTAGAGTTAAATTGATAAATAACGTGTACGAATTTGTTTAACGCATTTGTTTTGGTTACTCGACGTCTCCGTTCTCGTGTAGCCTACATATTGCGTTTTTTTTTTTAATTTGCTTACCGGGCTAAAGGTTAGCATGTTTAAAATACGTAAGTCGTTTTGTTCATCAAATTTAAGTAGATAACTCATCAGTTTTTTGCATCAGAGCGACAATTTTTGAGATAGTTATTAAAACTCTTTAAAGGTTGTCAAACGTTGTTTCTCGTTGTATATCCTTTAATTCTAGAGTTAAATTGATAAATAACGTGTACGAATTTGTTTAACGCATTTGTTTTGGTTACTCGACGTCTCCGTTCTCGTGTAGCCTACATATTGCGTTTTTTTTTAATTTGCTTACCGGGCTAAAGATTAGCATGTTTAAAATACGTAAGTCGTTTTGTTCATCATATTTAAGTAGATAACTCATCAGTTGTTTGCATCAGAGCGATAATTTTTGAGATAGTTATTAAAACTGTTTAAAGGTTGTCAAACGTTGTTTCTCGTTGTATATCCTTTAATTCTAGAGTTAAATTGATAAATAACGTGTACGAATTTGTTTAACGCATTTGTTTTGGTTACTCGACGTCTCCGTTCTCGTGTAGCCTACATATTGCGTTTTTTTTTTAATTTGCTTACCGGGCTAAAGGTTAGCATGTTTAAAATACGTAAGTCGTTTTGTTCATCATATTTAAGTAGATAACTCATCAGTTGTTTGCATCAGAGCGATAATTTTTGAGATAGTTATTAAAACTGTTTAAAGGTTGTCAAACGTTGTTTCTCGTTGTATATCCTTTAATTCTAGAGTTAAATTGATAAATAACGTGTACGAATTTGTTTAACGCATTTGTTTTGGTTACTCGACGTCTCCGTTCTCGTGTAGCCTACATATTGCGTTTTTTTTTTAATTTGCTTACCGGGCTAAAGGTTGGCATGTTTAAAATACGTAAGTCGTTTTGTTCAACAAATTTAAGTAGATAACTCATCAGTTGTTTGCATCAGAGCGATAATTTTTGAGATAGTTATATAACTGTTTAAAGGTTGTCAAACGTTGTTTCTCGTTGTATATCCTTTAACTCTAGAGTTAAATTGATAAATAACGTGTACGAATTTGTTTAACGCATTTGTTTTGGTTACTCGACGTCTCCGTTCTCGTGTAGCCTACATATTGCGTTTTTTTTTTTAATTTGCTTACCGGGCTAAAGGTTAGCATGTTTAAAATACGTAAGTCGTTTTGTTCATCAAATTTAAGTAGATAACTCATCAGTTGTTTGCATCAGAGCGATAATTTTTGAGATAGTTATTAAAACTGTTTAAAGGTTGTCAAACGTTGTTTCTCGTTGTATATCCTTTAATTCTAGAGTTAAATTGATAAATAACGTTTACGAATTTGTTTAACGCATTTGTTTTGGTTACCCGAAGTCTCCGTTCTCGTGTGGCCTACATATTGCGTTTTTTTTTTTAATTTGCTTACCGGGCTAAAGGTTAGCATGTTTAAAATACGTAAGTCGTTTTGTTCATCAAATTTAAGTAGATAACTCATCAGTTGTTTGCATCAGAGCGATAATTTTTGAGATAGTTATTAAAACTGTTTAAAGGTTGTCAAACGTTGTTTCTCGTTGTATATCCTTTAATTCTAGAGTTAAATTGATAAATAACGTGTACGAATTTGTTTAACGCATTTGTTTTGGTTACTCGACGTCTCCGTTCTCGTGTAGCCTACATATTGCGTTTTTTTTTTTAATTTGCTTACCGGGCTAAAGGTTAGCATGTTTAAAATACGTAAGTCGTTTTGTTCAACAAATTTAAGTAGATAACTCATCAGTTGTTTGCATCAGAGCGACAATTTTTGAGATAGTTATTAAAACTGTTTAAAGGTTGTCAAACGTTGTTTCTCGTTGTATATCCTTTAATTCTAGAGTTAAATTGATAAATAACGTGTACGAATTTGTTTAACGCATTTGTTTTGGTTACTCGACGTCTCCGTTCTCGTGTAGCCTACATATTGCGTTTTTTTTTTAATTTGCTTACCGGGCTAAAGGTTAGCATGTTTAAAATACGTAAGTCGTTTTGTTCATCAAATTTAAGTAGATAACTCATCAGTTGTTTGCATCAGAGCGACAATTTTTGAGATAGTTATTAAAACTGTTTAAAGGTTGTCAAACGTTGTTTCTCGTTGTATATCCTTTAATTCTAGAGTTAAATTGATAAATAACGTGTACGAATTTGTTTAACGCATTTGTTTTGGTTACTCGACGTCTCCGTTCTCGTGTAGCCTACATATTGCGTTTTTTTTTTAATTTGCTTACCGGGCTAAAGATTAGCATGTTTAAAATACGTAAGTCGTTTTGTTCATCATATTTAAGTAGATAACTCATCAGTTGTTTGCATCAGAGCGATAATTTTTGAGATAGTTATTAAAACTGTTTAAAGGTTGTCAAACGTTGTTTCTCTTTGTATATCCTTTAATTCTAGAGTTAAATTGATAAATAACGTGTACGAATTTGTTTAACGCATTTGTTTTGGTTACTCGACGTCTCCGTTCTCGTGTAGCCTACATATTGCGTTTTTTTTTTAATTTGCTTACCGGGCTAAAGGTTAGCATGTTTAAAATACGTAAGTAGTTTTGTTCATCATATTTAAGTAGATAACTCATCAGTTGTTTGCATCAGAGCGATAATTTTTGAGATAGTTATTAAAACTGTTTAAAGGTTGTCAAACGTTGTTTCTCGTTGTATATCCTTTAATTCTAGAGTTAAATTGATAAATAACGTGTACGAATTTGTTTAACGCATTTGTTTTGGTTACCCGACGTCTCCGTTCTCGTGTAGCCTACATATTGCGTTTTTTTTTTAATTTGCTTACCGGGCTAAAGGTTGGCATGTTTAAAATACGTAAGTCGTTTTGTTCAACAAATTTAAGTAGATAACTCATCAGTTGTTTGCATTAGAGCGATAATTTTTGAGATAGTTATATAACTGTTTAAAGGTTGTCAAACGTTGTTTCTCGTTGTATATCCTTTAATTCTAGAGTTAAATTGATAAATAACGTGTACGAATTTGTTTAACGCATTTGTTTTGGTTACTCGACGTCTCCGTTCTCGTGTAGCCTACATATTGCGTTTTTTTTTTAATTTGCTTACCGGGCTAAAGGTTAGCATGTTTAAAATACGTAAGTCCTTTTGTTCATCATATTTAAGTAGATAACTCATCAGTTGTTTGCATCAGAGCGATAATTTTTGAGATAGTTATTAAAACTGTTTAAAGGTTGTCAAACGGTGTTTCTCGTTGTATATCCTTTAATTCTAGAGTTAAATTGATAAATAACGTGTACGAATTTGTTTAACGCATTTGTTTTGGTTACTCGACGTCTCCGTTCTCGTGTAGCCTACATATTGCGTTTTTTTTTTAATTTGCTTACCGGGCTAAAGGTTAGCATGTTTAAAATACGTAAGTCGTTTTGTTCATCAAATTTAAGTAGATAACTCATCAGTTGTTTGCATCAGAGCGATAATTTTTGAGATAGTTATTAAAACTGTTTAAAGGTTGTCAAACGTTGTTTCTCGTTGTATATCCTTTAATTCTAGAGTTAAGTTGATAAATAACGTGTACGAATTTGTTTAACGCATTTGTTTTGGTTACTCGACGTCTCCGTTCTCGTGTAGCCTACATATTGCGTTTTTTTTTTTAATTTGCTTACCGGGCTAAAGGTTAGCATGTTTAAAATACGTAAGTCGTTTTGTTCATCATATTTAAGTAGATAACTCATCAGTTGTTTGCATCAGAGCGATAATTTTTGAGATAGTTATTAAAACTGTTTAAAGGTTGTCAAACGTTGTTTCTCGTTGTATATCCTTTAATTCTAGAGTTAAATTGATAAATAACGTGTACGAATTTGTTTAACGCATTTGTTTTGGTTACTCGACGTCTCCGTTCTCGTGTAGCCTACATATTGCGTTTTTTTTTAATTTGCTTACCGGGCTAAAGGTTAGCATGCTTAAAATACGTAAGTCGTTTTGTTCAACAAATTTAAGTAGATAACTCATCAGTTGTTTGCATCAGAGCGACAATTTTTGAGATAGTTATTAAAACTGTTTAAAGGTTGTCAAACGTTGTTTCTCGTTGTATATCCTTTAATTCTAGAGTTAAATTGATAAATAACGTGTACGAATTTGTTTAACGCATTTGTTTTGGTTACTCGACATCTCCGTTCTAGTGTAGCCTACATATTGCGTTTTTTTTTAATTTGCTTACCGGGCTAAAGGTTAGCATGTTTAAAATACGTAAGTCGTTTTGTTCATCAAATTTAAGTAGATAACTCATCAGTTGTTTGCATCAGAGCGATAATTTTTGAGATAGTTATTAAAACTGTTTAAAGGTTGTCAAACGTTGTTTCTCGTTGTATATCCTTTAATTCTAGAGTTAAATTGATAAATAACGTGTACGAATTTGTTTAACGCATTTGTTTTGGTTACTCGACGTCTCCGTTCTCGTGTAGCCTACATATTGCGTTTTTTTTTTAATTTGCTTACCGGGCTAAAGGTTAGCATGCTTAAAATACGTAAGTCGTTTTGTTCATCAAATTTAAGTAGATAACTCATCAGTTGTTTGCATCAGAGCGATAATTTTTGAGATAGTTATTAAAACTGTTTAAAGGTTGTCAAACGTTGTTTCTCGTTGTATATCCTTTAATTCTAGAGTTAAATTGATAAATAACGTGTACGAATTTGTTTAACGCATTTCTTTTGGTTACTCGACGTCTCCGTTCTCGTGTAGCCTACATATTGCGTTTTTTTTTTTAATTTGCTTACCGGGCTAAAGGTTAGCATGTTTAAAATACGTAAGTCGTTTTGTTCATCAAATTTGAGTAGATAACTCAGCAGTTGTTTGCATCAGAGCGACAATTTTTGAGATAGTTATTAAAACTGTTTAAAGGTTGTCAAACGTTGTTTCTCGTTGTATATCCTTTAATTCTAGAGTTAAATTGATAAATAACGTGTACGAATTTGTTTAACGCATTTGTTTTGGTTACTCGACGTCTCCGTTCTCGTGTAGCCTACATATTGCGTTTTTTTTTTAATTTGCTTACCGGGCTAAAGATTAGCATGTTTAAAATACGTAAGTCGTTTTGTTCATCATATTTAAGTAGATAACTCATCAGTTGTTTGCATCAGAGCGATAATTTTTGAGATAGTTATTAAAACTGTTTAAAGGTTGTCAAACGTTGTTTCTCGTTGTATATCCTTTAATTCTAGAGTTAAATTGATAAATAACGTGTACGAATTTGTTTAACGCATTTGTTTTGGTTACTCGACGTCTCCGTTCTCGTGTAGCCTACATATTGCGTTTTTTTTTTAATTTGCTTACCGGGCTAAAGGTTAGCATGTTTAAAATACGTAAGTAGTTTTGTTCATCATATTTAAGTAGATAACTCATCAGTTGTTTGCATCAGAGCGATAATTTTTGAGATAGTTATTAAAACTGTTTAAAGGTTGTCAAACGTTGTTTCTCGTTGTATATCCTTTAATTCTAGAGTTAAATTGATAAATAACGTGTACGAATTTGTTTAACGCATTTGTTTTGGTTACTCGACGTCTCCGTTCTCGTGTAGCCTACATATTGCGTTTTTTTTTTAATTTGCTTACCGGGCTAAAGGTTGGCATGTTTAAAATACGTAAGTCGTTTTGTTCAACAAATTTAAGTAGATAACTCATCAGTTGTTTGCATTAGAGCGATAATTTTTGAGATAGTTATATAACTGTTTAAAGGTTGTCAAACGTTGTTTCTCGTTGTATATCCTTTAATTCTAGAGTTAAATTGATAAATAACGTGTACGAATTTGTTTAACGCATTTGTTTTGGTTACTCGACGTCTCCGTTCTCGTGTAGCCTACATATTGCGTTTTTTTTTTAATTTGCTTACCGGGCTAAAGGTTAGCATGTTTAAAATACGCAAGTCGTTTTGTTCATCATATTTAAGTAGATAACTCATCAGTTGTTTGCATCAGAGCGATAATTTTTGAGATAGTTATTAAAACTGTTTAAAGGTTGTCAAACGGTGTTTCTCGTTGTATATCCTTTAATTCTAGAGTTAAATTGATAAATAACGTGTACGAATTTGTTTAACGCATTTGTTTTGGTTACTCGACGTCTCCGTTCTCGTGTAGCCTACATATTGCGCTTTTTTTTTTAATTTGCTTACCGGGCTAAAGGTTAGCATGTTTAAAATACGTAAGTCGTTTTGTTCATCAAATTTAAGTAGATAACTCATCAGTTGTTTGCATCAGAGCGATAATTTTTGAGATAGTTATTAAAACTGTTTAAAGGTTGTCAAACGTTGTTTCTCGTTGTATATCCTTTAATTCTAGAGTTAAGTTGATAAATAACGTGTACGAATTTGTTTAACGCATTTGTTTTGGTTACTCGACGTCTCCGTTCTCGTGTAGCCTACATATTGCGTTTTTTTTTTTAATTTGCTTACCGGGCTAAAGGTTAGCATGTTTAAAATACGTTAGTCGTTTTGTTCATCATATTTAAGTAGATAACTCATCAGTTGTTTGCATCAGAGCGATAATTTTTGAGATAGTTATTAAAACTGTTTAAAGGTTGTCAAACGTTGTTTCTCGTTGTATATCCTTTAATTCTAGAGTTAAATTGATAAATAACGTGTACGAATTTGTTTAACGCATTTGTTTTGGTTACTCGACGTCTCCGTTCTCGTGTAGCCTACATATTGCGTTTTTTTGTAATTTGCTTACCGGGCTAAAGGTTAGCATGCTTAAAATACGTAAGTCGTTTTGTTCAACAAATTTAAGTAGATAACTCATCAGTTGTTTGCATCAGAGCGACAATTTTTGAGATAGTTATTAAAACTGTTTAAAGGTTGTCAAACGTTGTTTCTCGTTGTATATCCTTTAATTCTAGAGTTAAATTGATAAATAACGTGTACGAATTTGTTTAACGCATTTGTTTTGGTTACTCGACATCTCCGTTCTCGTGTAGCCTACATATTGCGTTTTTTTTTAATTTGCTTACCGGGCTAAAGGTTAGCATGTTTAAAATACGTAAGTCGTTTTGTTCATCAAATTTAAGTAGATAACTCATCAGTTGTTTGCATCAGAGCGATAATTTTTGAGATAGTTATTAAAACTGTTTAAAGGTTGTCAAACGTTGTTTCTCGTTGTATATCCTTTAATTCTAGAGTTAAATTGATAAATAACGTGTACGAATTTGTTTAACGCATTTGTTTTGGTTACTCGACGTCTCCGTTCTCGTGTAGCCTACATATTGCGTTTTTTTTTAATTTGCTTACCGGGCTAAAGGTTAGCATGCTTAAAATACGTAAGTCGTTTTGTTCATCAAATTTAAGTAGATAACTCATCAGTTGTTTGCATCAGAGCGATAATTTTTGAGATAGTTATTAAAACTGTTTAAAGGTTGTCAAACGTTGTTTCTCGTTGTATATCCTTTAATTCTAGAGTTAAATTGATAAATAACGTGTACGAATTTGTTTAACGCATTTCTTTTGGTTACTCGACGTCTCCGTTCTCGTGTAGCCTACATATTGCGTTTTTTTTTTTTAATTTGCTTACCGGGCTAAAGGTTAGCATGTTTAAAATACGTAAGTCGTTTTGTTCATCAAATTTGAGTAGATAACTCAGCAGTTGTTTGCATCAGAGCGACAATTTTTGAGATAGTTATTAAAACTGTTTAAAGGTTGTCAAACGTTGTTTCTCGTTGTATATCCTTTAATTCTAGAGTTAAATTGATAAATAACGTGTACGAATTTGTTTAACGCATTTGTTTTGGTTACTCGACGTCTCCGTTCTCGTGTAGCCTACATATTGCGTTTTTTTTTTAATTTGCTTACCGGGCTAAAGGTTAGCATGTTTAAAATACGTAAGTCGTTTTGTTCATCAAATTTAAGTAGATAACTCATCAGTTGTTTGCATCAGAGCGATAATTTTTGAGATAGTTATTAAAACTGTTTAAAGGTTGTCAAACGTTGTTTCTCGTTGTATATCCTTTAATTCTAGAGTTAAATTGATAAATAACGTGTACGAATTTGTTTAACGCATTTGTTTTGGTTACTCGACGTCTCCGTTCTCGTGTAGCCTACATATTGCGTTTTTTTTTTATTTGCTTACCGGGCTAAAGGTTAGCATGTTTAAAATACGTAAGTCGTTTTGTTCAACAAATTTAAGTAGATAACTCATCAGTTGTTTGCATCAGAGCGACAATTTTTGAGATAGTTATTAAAACTGTTTAAAGGTTGTCAAACGTTGTTTCTCGTTGTATATCTTTTAATTCTAGAGTTAAATTGATAAATAACGTGTACGAATTTGTTTAACGCATTTGTTTTGGTTACTCGACGTCTCCGTTCTCGTGTAGCCTACATATTGCGTTTTTTTTTTAATTTGCTTACCGGGCTAAAGGTTAGCATGTTTAAAATATGTAAGTCGTTTTGTTCAACAAATTTGAGTAGATAACTCAACAGTTGTTTGCATCAGAGCGATAATTTTTGAGATAGTTATTAAAACTGTTTAAAAGTTGTCAAACGTTGTTTCTCATTGTATATCCTTTAATTCTAGAGTTAAATTGATAAATAACGTGTACGAATTTGTTTAACGCATTTGTTTTGGTTACTCGACGTCTCCGTTCTCATGTAGCCTACATATTGCGTTTTTTTTTAATTTGCTTACCGGGCTAAAGGTTAGCATGTTTAAAATACGTAAGTCGTTTTGTTCAACAAATTTGAGTAGATAACTCATCAGTTGTTTGCATCAGAGCGACAATTTTTGAGATAGTTATTAAAACTGTTTAAAGGTTGTCAAATGTTGTTTCTCTTGTATATCCTTTAATTCTAGAGTTAAATTGATAAATAACGTGTACGAATTTGTTTAACGCATTTGTTTTGGTTACTCGACGTCTCCGTTCTCGTGTAGCCTACATATTGCGTTTTTTTTTTAATTTGCTTACCGGGCTAAAGGTTAGCATGCTTAAAATACGTAAGTCGTTTTGTTCAACAAATTTAAGTAGATAACTCATCAGTTGTTTGCATCAGAGCGATAATTTTTGAGATAGTTATTAAAACTGTTTAAAGGTTGTCCAACGTTGTTTCTCGTTGTATATCCTTTAATTCTAGAGTTAAATTGATAAATAACGTGTACGAATTTGTTTAACGCATTTGTTTTGGTTACTCGACGTCTCCGTTCTCGTGTAGCCTACATATTGCGTTTTTTTTTTAATTTGCTTACCGGGCTAAAGGTTAGCATGCTTAAAATACGTAAGTCGTTTTGTTCAACAAATTTAAGTAGATAACTCATCAGTTGTTTGCATCAGAGCGATAATTTTTGAGATAGTTATTAAAACTGTTTAAAGGTTGTCAAACGTTGTTTCTCGTTGTATATCCTTTAATTCTAGAGTTAAATTGATAAATAACGTGTACGAATTTGTTTAACGCATTTGTTTTGGTTACTCGACGTCTCCGTTCTCGTGTAGCCTACATATTGCGTTTTTTTTAAATTTGCTTACCGGGCTAAAGGTTAGCATGTTTAAAATACGTAAGTCGTTTTGTTCAACAAATTTGAGTAGATAACTCATCAGTTGTTTGCATCAGAGCGACAATTTTTGAGATAGTTATTAAAACTGTTTAAAGGTTGTCAAATGTTGTTTCTCGTTGTATATCCTTTAATTCTAGAGTTAAATTGATAAATAACGTGTACGAATTTGTTTAACGCATTTGTTTTGGTTACTCGACGTCTCCGTTCTCGTGTAGCCTACATATTGCCTTTTTTTTAATTTGCTTACCGGGCTAAAGGTTAGCATGCTTAAAATACGTAAGTCGTTTTGTTCAACAAATTTAAGTAAATAACTCATCAGTTGTTTGCATCAGAGCGATAATTTTTGAGATAGTTATTAAAACTTTTTAAAGGTTGTCAAACGTTGTTTCTCGTTGTTTATCTTTTAATTCTAGAGTTAAATTGATAAATAACGTGTACGAATTTGTTTAACGTATTTGTTTTGGTTACTCGACGTCTCCGTTCTCGTGTAGCCTACATATTGCGTTTTTTTTTAATTTGCTTACCGGGCTAAAGGTTAGCATGTTTAAAATACGTAAGTCGTTTTGTTCAACAAATTTAAGTAGATAACTCATCAGTTGTTTGCATCAGAGCGACAATTTTTGAGATAGTTATTAAAACTGTTTAAAGGTTGTCAAACGTTGTTTCTCGTTGTATATCCTTTAATTCTAGAGTTAAATTGATAAATAACGTGAACGAATTTGTTTAACGCATTTGTTTTGGTTACTCGACGTCTCCGTTCTCGTGTAGCCTACATATTGCGTTTTTTTTTTAATTTGCTTACCGGGCTAAAGGTTAGCATGTTTAAAATACGTAAGTCGTTTTGTTCAACAAATTTGAGTAGATAACTCAGCAGTTGTTTGCATCAGAGCGATAATTTTTGAGATAGTTATTAAAACTGTTTAAAGGTTGTCAAACGTTGTTTCTCGTTGTATATCCTTTAATTCTAGAGTTAAATTGATAAATAACGTGTACGAATTTGTTTAACGCATTTGTTTTGGTTACTCGACGTCTCCGTTCTCGTGTAGCCTACATATTGCGTTTTTTTTTAATTTGCTTACCGAGCTAAAGGTTAGCATGTTTAAAATACGTAAGTCGTTTTGTTCAACAAATTTAAGTAGATAACTCATCAGTTGTTTGCATCAGAGCGACAATTTTTGAGATAGTTATTAAAACTGTTTAAAGGTTGTCAAACGTTGTTTCTCGTTGTATATCCTTTAATTCTAGAGTTAAATTGATAAATAACGTGTACGAATTTGTTTAACGCATTTGTTTTGGTTACTCGACGTCTCTGTTCTCGTGTAGCCTACATATTGCGTTTTTTTTTAATTTGCTTACCGGGCTAAAGGTTAGCATGTTTAAAATACGTAAGTCGTTTTGTTTATCAAATTTAAGTAGATAACTCATCAGTTGTTTGCATCAGAGCGATAATTTTTGAGATAGTTATTAAAACTGTTTAAAGGTTGTCAAACGTTGTTTCTCGTTGTATATCCTTTAATTCTAGAGTTAAATTGATAAATAACGTGTACGAATTTGTTTAACGCATTTGTTTTGGTTGCTCGACGTCTCCGTTCTCGTGTAGCCTACATATTGCGTTTTTTTTTAATTTGCTTACCGGGCTAAAGGTTAGCATGTTTAAAATACGTAAGTCGTTTTGTTCAACAAATTTGAGTAGATAACTCATCAGTTGTTTGCATCAGAGCGGCAATTTTTGAGATAGTTATTAAAACTGTTTAAAGGTTGTCAAACGTTGTTTCTCGTTGTATATCCTTTAATTCTAGAGTTAAATTGATAAATAACGTGTACGAATTTGTTTAACGCATTTGTTTTGGTTACTCGACGTCTCCGTTCTCGTGTAGCCTACATATTGCGTTTTTTTTTTTTAATTTGCTTACCGGGCTAAAGGTTAGCATGTTTAAAATACGTAAGTCGTTTTGTTCATCAAATTTAAGTAGATAACTCATCAGTTGTTTGCATCAGAGCGATAATTTTTGAGATAGTTATTAAAACTGTTTAAAGGTTGTCAAACGTTGTTTCTCGTTGTATATCCTTTAATTCTAGAGTTAAATTGATAAATAACGTGTACGAATTTGTTTAACGCATTTGTTTTGGTTACTCGACGTCTCCGTTCTCGTGTAGCCTACATATTGCGTTTTTTTTTTTAATTTGCTTACCGGTCTAAAGGTTAGGATGTTTAAAATACGTAAGTCGTTTTGTTCAACAAATTTAAGTAGATAACTCATCAGTTGTTTGCATCAGAGCGACAATTTTTGTTTTTGAGATAGTTATTAAAACTGTTTAAAGGTTGTCAAACGTTGTTTCTCGTTGTATATCCTTTAATCCTAGAGTTAAATTGATAAATAACGTGTACGAATTTGTTTAACGCATTTGTTTTGGTTACTTGACGTCTCCGTTCTCGTGTAGCCTACATATTTCGTTTTTTTTTTTTTTGATTTGCTTACCGGGCTAAAGGTTAGCATGTTTAAAATACGTAAGGCGTTTTGTTCATCAAATTTAAGTAGATAACTCATCAGTTGTTTGCATCAGAGCGACAATTTTTGAGATAGTTATTAAAACTGTTTAAAGGTTGTCAAACGTTGTTTCTCGTTGTATATCCTTTAATTCTAGAGTTAAATTGATAAATAACGTGTACGAATTTGTTTAACGCATTTGTTTTGGTTTCTCGACGTCTCCGTTCTCGTGTAGCCTACATATTGCGTTTTTTTTTTAATTTGCTTACCGGGCTAAAGGTTAGCATGTTTAAAATACGTAAGTCGTTTTGTTCAACAAATTTGAGTAGATAACTCAGCAGTTGTTTGCATCAGAGCGACAATTTTTGAGATAGTTATTAAAACTGTTTAAAGGTTGTCAAACGTTGTTTCTCGTTGTATATCCTTTAATTCTATAGTTAAATTGATAAATAACGTGTACGAATTTGTTTAACGTATTTGTTTTGGTTACTCGACGTCTCCGTTCTCGTGTAGCCTACATGTTGCGTTTTTTTTTAATTTGCTTACCGGGCTAAAGGTTAGCATGTTTAAAATACGTAAGTCGTTTTGTTCATCAAATTTAAGTAGATAACTCATCAGTTGTTTGCATCAGAGCGACAATTTTTGAGATAGTTATTAAAACTGTTTAAAGGTTGTCAAACGTTGTATATCCTTTAATTCTAGAGTTAAATTGATAAATAACGTGTACGAATTTGTTTAACGCATTTGTTTTGGTTACTCGACGTCTCCGTTCTCGTGCAGCCTACATATTGCGTTTTTTTTTAATTTGCTTACCGGGCTAAAGGTTAGCATGTTTAAAATACGTAAGCCGTTTTGTTCATCAAATTTAAGTAGATAACTCATCAGTTGTTTGCATCAGAGCGACAATTTTTGAGATAGTTATTAAAACTGTTTAAAGGTTGTCAAACGTTGTTTCTCGTTGTATATCCTTTAATTCTAGCGTTAAATTGATAAATAACGTGTACGAATTTGTTTAACGCATTTGTTTTGGTTACTCGACGTCTCCGTTCTCGTGTAGCCTACATATTGCGTTTTTTTTTAATTTGCTTACCGGGCTAAAGGTTAGCATGTTTAAAATACGTAAGTTGTTTTGTTCATCAAATTTAAGTAGATAACTCATCAGTTGTTTGCATCAGAGCGACAATTTTTGAGATAGTTATTAAAACTGTTTAAAGGTTGTCAAACGTTGTTTCTCGTTGTATATCCTTTAATTCTAGAGTTAAATTGATAAATAACGTGTACGAATTTATTTAACGCATTTGTTTTGGTTACTCGACGTCTCCGTTCTCGTGTAGCCTACATATTGCGTTTTTTTTTTTAATTTGCTTACCGGGCTAAAGGTTAGCATGTTTAAAATACGTAAGTTGTTTTGTTCATCAAATTTAAGTAGATAACTCATCAGTTGTTTGCATCAGAGCGACAATTTTTGAGATAGTTATTAAAACTGTTTAAAGGTTGTCAAACGTTGTTTCTCGTTGTATATCCTATAATTCTAGAGTTAAATTGATAAATAACGTGTACTAATTTGTTTAACGCATTTGTTTTGGTTACTCGACGTCTCCGTTCTCGTGTAGCCTACATATTGCGTTTTTTTTTTAATTTGCTTACCGGGCTAAAGGTTAGCATGTTTAAAATATGTAAGTCGTTTTGTTCAACAAATTTGAGTAGATAACTCATCAGTTGTTTGCATCAGAGCGACAATTTTTGAGATAGTTATTAAAACTGTTTAAAGGTTGTCAAACGTTGTTTCTCGCTGTATATCCTTTAATTCTAGAGTTAAATTGATAAATAACGTGTACGAATTTGTTTAACGCATTTGTTTTGATTACTCGACGTCTCCGTTCTCGTGTAGCCTACATATTGCGTTTTTTTTTTAATTTGCTTACCGGGCTAAAGGTTAGAATGTTTAAAATACGTAAGTCGTTTTGTTCATCAAATTTAAGTAGATAAATCATCAGTTGTTTGCATCAGAGCGACAATTTTTGAGATAGTTATTAAAACTGTTTAAAGGTTGTCAAACGTTGTTTCTCGTTGTATATCCTTTAATTCTAGCGTTAAATTGATAAATAACGTGTACGAATTTGTTTAACGCATTTGTTTTGGTTACTCGACGTCTCCGTTCTCGTGTAGCCTACATATTGCGTTTTTTTTTAATTTGCTTACCGGGCTAAAGGTTAGCATGTTTAAAATACGTAAGTTGTTTTGTTCATCAAATTTAAGTAGATAACTCATCAGTTGTTTGCATCAGAGCGACAATTTTTGAGATAGTTATTAAAACTGTTTAAAGGTTGTCAAACGTTGTTTCTCGTTGTATATCCTTTAATTCTAGAGTTAAATTGATAAATAACGTGTACGAATTTATTTAACGCATTTGTTTTGGTTACTCGACGTCTCCGTTCTCGTGTAGCCTACATATTGCGTTTTTTTTTTTAATTTGCTTACCGGGCTAAAGGTTAGCATGTTTAAAATACGTAAGTCGTTTTGTTCATCAAATTTAAGTAGATAACTCATCAGTTGTTTGCATCAGAGCGACAATTTTTGAGATAGTTATTAAAACTGTTTAAAGGTTGTCAAACGTTGTTTCTCGTTGTATATCCTATAATTCTAGAGTTAAATTGATAAATAACGTGTACTAATTTGTTTAACGTATTTGTTTTGGTTACTCGACGTCTCCGTTCTCGTGTAGCCTACATATTGCGTTTTTTTTTCATTTGCTTACCGCGCTAAAGGTTAGCATGTTTAAAATACGTAAGTCGTTTTGTTCATCAAATTTAAGTAGATAACTCATCAGTTGTTTGCATCAGAGCGACAATTTTTGAGATAGTTATTAAAACTGTTTAAAGGTTGTCAAACGTTGTTTCTCGTTGTATATCCTTTAATTCTAGAGTTAAATTGATAAATAACATGTACGAATTTGTTTAACGCATTTGTGATGGTTACTCGACGTCTCCGTTCTCGTGTAGCCTACATATTGCGTTTTTTTTTTAATTTGCTTACCGGGCTAAAGGTTAGCATGCTTAAAATACGTAAGTCGTTTTGTTCAACAAATTTAAGTAGATAACTCATCAGTTGTTTGCATCAGAGCGATAATTTTTGAGATAGTTTTTAAAACTGTTTAAAGGTTGTCAAACGTTGTTTCTCGTTGTATATCCTTTAATTCTAGAGTTAAATTGATAAATAACGTGTACGAATTTGTTTAACGCATTTGTTTTGGTTACTCGACGTCTCCGTTCTCGTGTAGCCTACATATTGCGTTTTTTTTTTAATTTGCTTACCGGGCTAAAGGTTAGCATGTTTAAAATACGTAAGTCGTTTTGTTCATCAAATTTAAGTAGATAACTCATCAGTGGTTTGCATCAGAGCGACAATTTTTGAGATAGTTATTAAAACTGTTTAAAGGTTGTCAAACGTTGTTTCTCGTTGTATATCCTTTAATTCTAGAGCTAAATTGATAAATAACGTGTACGAATTTGTTTAACGCATTTGTGATGGTTACTCGACGTCTCCGTTCTCGTGTAGCCTACATATTGCGTTTTTTTTTTAATTTGCTTACCGGGCTAAAGGTTAGCATGCTTAAAATACGTAAGTCGTTTTGTTCAACAAATTTAAGTAGATAACTCATCAGTTGTTTGCATCAGAGCGATAATTTTTGAGATAGTTATTAAAACTGTTTAAAGGTTGTCAAACGTTGTTTCTCGTTGTATATCCTTTAATTCTAGAGTTAAATTGATAAATAACGTGTACGAATTTGTTTAACGCATTTGTTTTGGTTACACGACGTCTCCGTTCTCGTGTAGCCTACATATTGCGTTTTTCTTTTAATTTGCTTACCGGGCTAAAGGTTAGCATGTTTAAAATACGTAAGTCGTTTTGTTCATCAAATTTAAGTAGATAACTCATCAGTTGTTTGCATCAGAGCGACAATTTTTGAGATAGTTATTAAAACTGTTTAAAGGTTGTCAAACGTTGTTTCTCGTTGTATATCCTTTAATTCTAGAGTTAAATTTATAAATAACGTGTACGAATTTGTTTAACGCATTTGTTTTGGTTACTCGACGTCTCCGTTCTCGTGTAGCCTACATATTGCGTTTTTTTTTTTACTTTGCTTACCGGACTAAAGGTTAGCATGTTTAAAATACGTAAGTTGTTTTGTTCATCAAATTTAAGTAGATAACTCATCAGTTGTTTGCATCAGAGCGACAATTTTTGAGATAGTTATTAAAACTGTTTAAAGGTTGTCAAACGTTGTTTCTCGTTGTATATCCTTTAATCCTAGAGTTAAATTGATAAATAACGTGTACGAATTTGTTTAACGCATTTGTTTTGGTTACTTGACGTCTCCGTTCTCGTGTAGCCTACATATTTCGTTTTTTTTTTTTTTGATTTGCTTACCGGGCTAAAGGTTAGCATGTTTAAAATACGTAAGGCGTTTTGTTCATCAAATTTAAGTAGATAACTCATCAGTTGTTTGCATCAGAGCGACAATTTTTGAGATAGTTATTAAAACTGTTTAAAGGTTGTCAAACGTTGTTTCTCGTTGTATATCCTTTAATTCTAGAGTTAAATTGATAAATAACGTGTACGAATTTGTTTAACGCATTTGTTTTGGTTTCTCGACGTCTCCGTTCTCGTGTAGCCTACATATTGCGTTTTTTTTTTAATTTGCTTACCGGGCTAAAGGTTAGCATGTTTAAAATACGTAAGTCGTTTTGTTCAACAAATTTGAGTAGATAACTCAGCAGTTGTTTGCATCAGAGCGACAATTTTTGAGATAGTTATTAAAACTGTTTAAAGGTTGTCAAACGTTGTTTCTCGTTGTATATCCTTTAATTCTATAGTTAAATTGATAAATAACGTGTACGAATTTGTTTAACGTATTTGTTTTGGTTACTCGACGTCTCCGTTCTCGTGTAGCCTACATGTTGCGTTTTTTTTTAATTTGCTTACCGGGCTAAAGGTTAGCATGTTTAAAATACGTAAGTCGTTTTGTTCATCAAATTTAAGTAGATAACTCATCAGTTGTTTGCATCAGAGCGACAATTTTTGAGATAGTTATTAAAACTGTTTAAAGGTTGTCAAACGTTGTATATCCTTTAATTCTAGAGTTAAATTGATAAATAACGTGTACGAATTTGTTTAACGCATTTGTTTTGGTTACTCGACGTCTCCGTTCTCGTGCAGCCTACATATTGCGTTTTTTTTTAATTTGCTTACCGGGCTAAAGGTTAGCATGTTTAAAATACGTAAGCCGTTTTGTTCATCAAATTTAAGTAGATAACTCATCAGTTGTTTGCATCAGAGCGACAATTTTTGAGATAGTTATTAAAACTGTTTAAAGGTTGTCAAACGTTGTTTCTCGTTGTATATCCTTTAATTCTAGCGTTAAATTGATAAATAACGTGTACGAATTTGTTTAACGCATTTGTTTTGGTTACTCGACGTCTCCGTTCTCGTGTAGCCTACATATTGCGTTTTTTTTTAATTTGCTTACCGGGCTAAAGGTTAGCATGTTTAAAATACGTAAGTTGTTTTGTTCATCAAATTTAAGTAGATAACTCATCAGTTGTTTGCATCAGAGCGACAATTTTTGAGATAGTTATTAAAACTGTTTAAAGGTTGTCAAACGTTGTTTCTCGTTGTATATCCTTTAATTCTAGAGTTAAATTGATAAATAACGTGTACGAATTTATTTAACGCATTTGTTTTGGTTACTCGACGTCTCCGTTCTCGTGTAGCCTACATATTGCGTTTTTTTTTTTAATTTGCTTACCGGGCTAAAGGTTAGCATGTTTAAAATACGTAAGTCGTTTTGTTCATCAAATTTAAGTAGATAACTCATCAGTTGTTTGCATCAGAGCGACAATTTTTGAGATAGTTATTAAAACTGTTTAAAGGTTGTCAAACGTTGTTTCTCGTTGTATATCCTATAATTCTAGAGTTAAATTGATAAATAACGTGTACTAATTTGTTTAACGCATTTGTTTTGGTTACTCGACGTCTCCGTTCTCGTGTAGCCTACATATTGCGTTTTTTTTTTAATTTGCTTACCGGGCTAAAGGTTAGCATGTTTAAAATATGTAAGTCGTTTTGTTCAACAAATTTGAGTAGATAACTCATCAGTTGTTTGCATCAGAGCGACAATTTTTGAGATAGTTATTAAAACTGTTTAAAGGTTGTCAAACGTTGTTTCTCGCTGTATATCCTTTAATTCTAGAGTTAAATTGATAAATAACGTGTACGAATTTGTTTAACGCATTTGTTTTGATTACTCGACGTCTCCGTTCTCGTGTAGCCTACATATTGCGTTTTTTTTTTAATTTGCTTACCGGGCTAAAGGTTAGAATGTTTAAAATACGTAAGTCGTTTTGTTCATCAAATTTAAGTAGATAAATCATCAGTTGTTTGCATCAGAGCGACAATTTTTGAGATAGTTATTAAAACTGTTTAAAGGTTGTCAAACGTTGTTTCTCCTTGTATATCCTTTAATTCTAGAGTTAAATTGATAAATAACGTGTACGAATTTGTTTAACGCATTTGTTTTGGTTACTCGACGTCTCCGTTCTCGTGTAGCCTACATATTGGGTTTTTTTTTTAATTTGCTTACCGGGCTAAAGGTTAGCATGTTTAAAATACGTAAGTCGTTTTGTTCAACAAATTTGAGTAGATAACTCAGCAGTTGTTTGCAGCAGAGCGACAATTTTTGAAATAGTTATTAAAACTGTTTAAAGGTTGTCAAACGTTGTTTCTCGTTGTATATCCTTTAATTCTAGAGTTAAATTGATAAATAACGTGTACGAATTTGTTTAACGTATTTGTTTTGGTTACTCGATGTCTCCGTTCTCGTGTAGCCTACATGTTGCGTTTTTTTTTTAATTTGCTTACCGGGCTAAAAGTTAGCATGTTTAAAATACGTAAGTCGTTTTGTTCATCAAATTTATGTAGATAACTCATCAGTTGTTTGCATCAGAGCGACAATTTTTGAGATAGTTATTAAAACTGTTTAAAGGTTGTCAAACGTTGTTTCTCGTTGTATATCCTTTAATTCTAGAGTTAAATTGATAAATAACGTGTACGAATTTGTTTAACGCATTTGTTTTGGTTACTCGACGTCTCCGTTCTCGTGTAGCCTACATATTGCGTTTTTTTTTTAATTTGCTTACCGGGCTAAAGGTTAGCATGCTTAAAATACGTAAGTCGTTTTGTTCATCAAATTTAAGTAGATAACTCATCAGTTGTTTTCATCAGAGCGATAATTTTTGAGATAGTTATTAAAACTGTTTAAAGGTTGTCAAACGTTGTTTCTCGTTGTATATCCTTTAATTCTAGAGTTAAATTGATAAATAACGTGTACGAATTTGTTTAACGCATTTCTTTTGGTTACTCGACGTCTCCGTTCTCGTGTAGCCTACATATTGCGTTTTTTTTTTAATTTGCTTACCGGGCTAAAGGTTAGCATGTTTAAAATACGTAAGTCGTTTTGTTCAACAAATTTGAGTAGATAACTCAGCAGTTGTTTGCATCAGAGCGACAATTTTTGAGATAGTTATTAAAACTGTTTAAAGGTTGTCAAACGTTGTTTCTCGTTGTATATCCTTTAATTCTAGAGTTAAATTGATAAATAACGTGTACGAATTTGTTTAACGTATTTGTTTTGGTTACTCGACGTCTCCGTTCTCTTGTAGCCTACATATTGCGTTTTTTTTTAATTTGCTTACCGGGCTAAAGGTTAGCATGCTTAAAATACGTAAGTCGTTTTGTTCAACAAATTTAAGTAGATAACTCATCAGTTTTTTGCATCAGAGCGATAATTTTTGAGATAGTTATTAAAACTGTTTAAAGGTTGTCAAACGTTGTTTCTCGTTGTATATCCTTTAATTCTAGAGTTAAATTGATAAATAACGTGTACGAATTTGTTTAGCGCATTTGTTTTGGTTACTCGACGTCTCCGTTCTCGTGTAGCCTACATATTGCGTTGTTTTTTTTAATTTGCTTACCGGGCTAAAGGTTAGCATGTTTAAAATACGTAAGTCGTTTTGTTCAACAAATTTAAGTAGATAACTCATCAGTTGTTTGTATCAGAGCGACAATTTTTGAGATAGTTATTAAAACTGTTTAAAGGTTGTCAAACGTTGTTTCTCGTTGTATATCCTTTAATTCTAGAGTTAAATTGATAAATAACGTGTACGAATTTGTTTAGCGCATTTGTTTTGGTTACTCGACGTCTCCGTTCTCGTGTAGCCTACATATTGCGTTTTTTTTTTAATTTGCTTACCGGGCTAAAGGTTAGCATGCTTAAAATACGTAAGTCGTTTTGTTCAACAAATTTGAGTAGATAACTCAGCAGTTGTTTGCATCAGAGCGACAATTTTTGAGATAGTTATTAAAACTGTTTAAAGGTTGTCAAACGTTGTTTCTCGTTGTATATCCTTTAATTCTAGAGTTAAATTTATAAATAACGTGTACGAATTTGTTTAACGCATTTGTTTTGGTTACTCGACGTCTCCGTTCTCGTGTAGCCTAAATATTGCGTTTTTTTTTTAATTTGCTTACCGGGCTAAAGGTTAGCATGTTTAAAATACGTAAGTCGTTTTGTTCATCAAATTTAAGTAGATAACTCATCAGTTGTTTGCATCAGAGCGACAATTTTTGAGATAGTTATTAAAACTGTTTAAAGGTTGTCAAACGTTGTTTCTCGTTGTATATCCTTTAATTCTAGAGTTAAATTGATAAATAACGTGTACGAATTTGTTTAACGCATTTGTTTTGGTTACTCGACGTCTCCGTTCTCGTGTAGCCTACATATTGCGTTTTTTTTTTAATTTGCTTACCGGGCTAAAGGTTAGCATGCTTAAAATACGTAAGTCGTTTTGTTCATCAAATTTAAGTAGATAACTCATCAGTTGTTTGCATCAGAGCGACAATTTTTGAGATAGTTATTAAAACTGTTTAAAGGTTGTCAAACGTTGTTTCTCGTTGTATATCCTTTAATTCTAGAGTTAAATTGATAAATAACGGGTACGAATTTGTTTAACGCATTTGTTTTGGTTACTCGACGTCTCCGTTCTCGTGTAGCCTACATGTTGGGTTTTTTTTTTAATTTGCTTACCGGGCTAAAGGTTAGCATGCTTAAAATACGTAAGTCGTTTTGTTCATCAAATTTAAGTAGATAACTCATCAGTTGTTTGCATCAGAGCGACAATTTTTGAGATAGTTATTAAAACTGTTTAAAGGTTGTCAAACGTTGTTTCTCGTTGTATATCCTTTAATTCTAGAGTTAATTTGATAAAAAACGTGTACGGATTTGTTTAACGTATTTCTTTTGGTTACTCGACGTCTCCGTTCTCGTGTAGCCTACATGTTGCGTTTTTTTTTTAATTTGCTTACCGGGCTAAAGGTTAGCATGTTTAAAATACGTAAGTCGTTTTGTTCATCAAATTTAAGTAGATAACTCATCAGTTGTTTGCATCAGAGCGACAATTTTTGAGATAGTTATTAAAATTGTTTAAAGGTTGTCAAACGTTGTTTCTCGATGTATATCCTTTAATTCTAGAGTTAAATTGATAAATAACGTGTACGAATTTGTTTAACGCATTTTTTTTGATTACTCGACGTCTCCGTTCTCGTTTAGCCTACATATTGCGTTTTTTTTTTTAATTTGCTTACCGGGCTAAAGGTTAGCATGCTTAAAATACGTAAGTCGTTTTGTTCATCAAATTTAAGTAGATAACTCATCAGTTGTTTGCATCAGAGCGATAATTTTTGAGATAGTTATTAAAACTGTTTAAAGGTTGTCAAACGTTGTTTCTCGTTGTATATCCTTTAATTCTAGAGTTAAATTGATAAATAACGTGTACGAATTTGTTTAACGCATTTCTTTTGGTTACTCGACGTCTCCGTTCTCGTGTAGCCTACATATTGCGTTTTTTTTTTAATTTGCTTACCGGGCTAAAGGTTAGCATGTTTAAAATGCGTAAGTCGTTTTGTTCAACAAATTTGAGTAGATAACTCAGCAGTTGTTTGCATCAGAGCGACAATTTTTGAGATAGTTATTAAAACTGTTTAAAGGTTGTCAAACGTTGTTTCTCGTTGTATATCCTTTAATTCTAGAGTTAAATTGATAAATAACGTGTACGAATTTGTTTAACGTATTTTTTTTGGTTACTCGACGTCTCCGTTCTCGTGTAGCCTATATGTTGCGTTTTTTTTTTTTAATTTGCTTACCGGGCTAAAGGTTAGCATGTTTAAAATACGTAAGGCGTTTTGTTCATCAAATTTAAGTAGATAACTCATCAGTTGTTTGCATCAGAGCGACAATTTTTGAGATAGTTATTAAAACTGTTTAAAGATTGTCAAACGTTGTTTCTCGTTGTATATCCTTTAATTCTAGAGTTAAATTGATAAATAACGTGTACGAATTTGTTTAACGCATTTGTTTTGGTTACTCGACGTCTCTGTTCTCGTGTAGCCTACATATTGCGTTTTTTTTTTTTAATTTGCTTACCGGGTTAAAGGTTAGCATGCTTAAAATACGTAAGTCGTTTTGTTCATCAAATTTAAGTAGATAACTCATCAGTTGTTTGCATCAGAGCGACAATTTTTGAGATAGTTATTAAAACTGTTTAAAAGTTGTCAAACGTTGTTTCTCGTTGTATATCCTTTAATTCTAGAGTTAAATTGATAAATAACGTGTACGAATTTGTTTAACGCATTTGTTTTGGTTACTCGACGTCTCCGTTCTCGTGTAGCCTACATATTGCGTTTTTTTTTTAATTTGCTTACCGGGCTAAAGGTTAGCATGTTTAAAATACGTAAGTCGTTTTGTTCATCAAATTTAAGTAGATAACTCATCAGTTGTTTGCATCAGAGCGATAATTTTTGAGATAGTTATTAAAACTGTTTAAAGGTTGTCAAACGTTGTTTCTCGTTGTATATCCTTTAATTCTAGAGTTAAATTGATAAATAACGTGTACGAATTTGTTTAACGTATTTGTTTTGGTTACTCGACGTCTCCGTTCTCTTGTAGCCTACATATTGCGTTTTTTTTTAATTTGCTTACCGGGCTAAAGGTTAGCATGCTTAAAATACGTAAGTCGTTTTGTTCAACAAATTTAAGTAGATAACTCATCAGTTGTTTGCATCAGAGCGATAATTTTTGAGATAGTTATTAAAACTGTTTAAAGGTTGTCAAACGTTGTTTCTCGTTGTATATCCTTTAATTCTAGAGTTAAATTGATAAATAACGTGTACGAATTTGTTTAACGCATTTGTTTTGGTTACTCGACGTCTCCGTTCTCGTGTAGCCTACATATTGCGTTTTTTTTTTTTAATTTGCTTACCGGGCTAAAGGTTAGCATGTTTAAAATACGTAAGTCGTTTTGTTCAACAAATTTAAGTAGATAACTCATCAGTTGTTTGCATCAGAGCGACAATTTTTGAGATAGTTATTAAAACTGTTTAAAGGTTGTCAAACGTTGTTTCTCGTTGTATATCCTTTAATTATAGAGTTAAATTGATAAATAACGTGTACGAATTTGTTTAACGCATTTGTTTTGGTTACTCGACGTCTCCGTTCTCGTGTATCCTACATATTGCGTTATTTTTTTTAATTTGCTTACCGGGCTAAAGATTAGCATGCTTAAAATACGTAAGTCGTTTTGTTCAACAAATTTGAGTAGATAACTCAGCAGTTGTTTGCATCAGAGCCACAATTTTTGAGATAGTTATTAAAACTGTTTAAAGGTTGTCAAACGTTGTTTCTCGTTGTATATCCTTTAATTCTAGAGTTAAATTGATAAATAACGTGTACGAATTTGTTTAACGCATTTGTTTTGGTTACTCGACGTCTCCGTTCTCGTGTAGCCTACATATTGCGTTTTTTTTTTAATTTGCTTACCGGGCTAAAGGTTAGCATGTTTAAAATACGTAAGTCGTTTTGTTCATCAAATTTAAGTAGATAACTCATCAGTTGTTTGCATCAGAGCGACAATTTTTGAGAATGTTATTAAAACTGTTCAAAGGTTGTCAAACGTTGTTTCTCGTTGTATATCCTTTAATTCTAGAGTTAAATTGATAAATAACGTGTACGAATTTGTTTAACGCATTTGTTTTGGTTACTCGACGTCTCCGTTCTCGTGTAGCCTACATATTGCGTTTTTTTTTTAATTTGCTTACCGGGCTAAAGGTTAGCATGCTTAAAATACGTAAGTCGTTTTGTTCATCAAATTTAAGTAGATAACTCATCAGTTGTTTGCATCAGAGCGACAATTTTTGAGATAGTTATTAAAACTGTTTAAAGGTTGTCAAACGTTGTTTCTCGTTGTATATCCTTTAATTCTAGAGTTAAATTGATAAATAACGTGTACGAATTTGTTTAACGCATTTGTTTTGGTTACTCGACGTCTCCGTTCTCGTGTAGCCTACATATTGCGTTTTTTTTTAATTTGCTTACCGGGCTAAAGGTTAGAATGTTTAAAATACGTAAGTCGTTTTGTTCAACAAATTTGAGTAGATAACTCATCAGTTGTTTGCATCAGAGCGACAATTTTTGAGATAGTTATTAAAACTGTTTAAAGGTTGTCAAACGTTGTTTCTCGTTGTATATCCTTTAATTCTAGAGTTAATTTGATAAATAACGTGTACGAATTTGTTTAACGTATTTCTTTTGGTTACTCGACGTCTCCGTTCTCGTGTAGCCTACATGTTGCGTTTTTTTTTTAATTTGCTTACCGGGCTAAAGGTTAGCATGTTTAAAATACGTAAGTCGTTTTGTTCATCAAATTTAAGTAGATAACTCATCAGTTGTTTGCATCAGAGCGACAATTTTTGAAATAGTTATTAAAACTGTTTAAAGGTTGTCAAACGTTGTTTCTCGTTGTATATCCTTTAATTCTAGAGTTAAATTAATAAATAACGTGTACGAATTTGTTTAACGCATTTGTTTTGATTACTCGACGTCTCCGTTATGGTGTAGCCTACATATTGCGTTTTTTTTTTTTAATTTGCTTACCGGGCTAAAGGTTAGCATGCTTAAAATACGTAAGTCGTTTTGTTCATCAAATTTAAGTAGATAACTCATCAGTTGTTTGCATCAGAGCGATAATTTTTGGGATAGTTATTAAAACTGTTTAAAGGTTGTCAAACGTTGTTTCTCGTTGTATATCCTTTAATTCTAGAGTTAAATTGATAAATAACGTGTACGAATTTGTTTAACGCATTTCTTTTGGTTACTCGACGTCCCCGTTCTCGTGTAGCCTACATATTGCGTTTTTTTTTTAATTTGCTTACCGGGCCAAAGGTTAGCATGTTTAAAATACGTAAGTCGTTTTGTTCAACAAATTTGAGTAGATAACTCAGCAGTTGTTTGCATCAGAGCGACAATTTTTGAGATAGTTATTAAAACTGTTTAAAGGTTGTCAAACGTTGTTTCTCGTTGTATATCCTTTAATTCTAGAGTTAAATTGATAAATATCGTGTACGAATTTGTTTAACGTATTTTTTTTGGTTACTCGACGTCTCCGTTCTCGTGTAGCCTATATGTTGCCGTTTTTTTTTTTTTAATTTGCTTACCAGGCTAAAGGTTAGCATGTTTAAAATACGTAAGTCGTTTTGTTCATCAAATTTAAGTAGATAACTCATCAGTTGTTTGCATCAGAGCGACAATTTTTGAGATAGTTATTAAAACTGTTTAAAGATTGTCAAACGTTGTTTCTCGTTGTATATCCTTTAATTCTAGAGTTAAATTGATAAATAACGTGTACGAATTTGTTTAGCGCATTTGTTTTGGTTACTCGACGTCTCCGTTCTCGTGTAGCCTACATATTGCGTTTTTTTTTTTAATTTGCTTACCGGGCTAAAGGTTAGCATGTTTAAAATACGTAAGTCGTTTTGCTCATCAAATTTAAGTAGATAACTCATCAGTTGTTTGCATCAGAGCGACAATTTTTGAGATAGTTTTTAAAACTGTTTAAAGGTTGTCAAACGTTGTTTCTCGTTGTATATCCTTTAATTCTAGAGTTAAATTGATAAATAACGTGTACGAATTTGTTTAACGCATTTGTTTTGGTTACTCGTCATCTCCGTTCTCGTGTAGCCTACTTATTGCGTTTTTTTTTTTAATTTGCTTACCGGGCTAAAGGTTAGCATGTTTAAAATACGTAAGTCGTTTTGTTCATCAAATTTAAGTAGATAACTCATAAGTTGTTTGCATCAGAGCGACAATTTTTGAGATAGTTATTAAAACTGTTTAAAGGTTGTCAAACGTTGTTTCTCGTTGTATATCCTTTAATTCTAGAGTTAAATTGATAAATAACGTGTACGAATTTGTTTAACGCATTTGTTTTGGTTACTCGACGTCTCTGTTCTCGTGTAGCCTACATATTGCGTTTTTTTTTTTTAATTTGCTTACCGGGCTAAAGGTTAGCATGCTTAAAATACGTAAGTCGTTTTGTTCATCAAACTTAAGTAGATAACTCATCAGTTGTTTGCATCAGAGCGACAATTTTTGAGATAGTTATTAAAACGGTTTAAAGGTTGTCAAACTTTGTTTCTCGTTGTATATCCTTTAATTCTAGAGTTAAATTGATAAATAACGTGTACGAATTTGTTAAACGCATTTGTTTTGGTTACTCGACGTCTCCGTTCTCGTGTAGCCTACATATTGCGTTTTTTTTTTTTTAATTTGCTTACCGGGCTAAAGGTTAGCATGTTTAAAATACGTAAGTCGTTTTGTTCATCAAATTTAAGTAGATAACTCATCAGTTGTTTGCATCAGAGCGATAATTTTTGAGATAGTTATTAAAACTGTTTAAAGGTTGTCAAAAGTTGTTTCTCGTTGTATATCCTTTAATTCTAGAGTTAAATTGATAAATAACGTGTACGAATTTGTTTAACGCATTTGTTTTGGTTACTCGACGTCTCCGTTCTCGTGTAGCCTACATATTGCGTTTTTTTTTTAATTTGCTTACCGGGCTAAAGGTTAGCATGTTTAAAATACGTAAGTCGTTTTGTTCAACAAATTTAAGTAGATAACTCATCAGTTGTTTGCATCAGAGCGATAATTTTTGAGATAGTTATTAAAACTGTTTAAAGGTTGTCAAACGTTGTTTCTCGTTGTATATCCTTTAATTCTAGAGTTAAATTGATAAATAACGTGTACGAATTTGTTTAATGCATTTGTTTTGGTTACTCGACGTCTCCGTTCTCGTGTAGCCTACATATTGCGTTTTTTTTTTAACTTGATTACCGGGCTAAAGGTTAGCATGTTTAAAATACGTAAGTCGTTTTGTTCAACAAATTTAAGTAGATAACTCATCAGTTGTTTGCATCAGAGCGATAATTTTTGAGATAGTTATTAAAACTGTTTAAAGGTTGTCAAACGTTGTTTCTCGTTGTATATCCTTTAATTCTAGAGTTAAATTGATAAATAACGTGTACGAATTTGTTTAACGCATTTGTTTTGGTTACTCGACGTCTCCGTTCTCGTGTAGCCTACATATTGCGTTTTTTTTTTTAATTTGCTTACCGGGCTAAAGGTTAGCATGTTTAAAATACGTAAGTCGTTTTGTTCATCAAATTTAAGTAGATAACTCATCAGTTGTTTGCATCAGAGCGACAATTTTTTAGATAGTTATTAAAACTGTTTAAAGGTTGTCAAACGTTGTTTCTCGTTGTATATCCTTTAATTCTAGAGTTAAATTGATAAATAACGTGTACGAATTTGTTTAACGCATTTGTTTTGGTTACTCGATGTCTCCGTTCTCGTGTAGCCTACATATTGCGTTTTTTTTTAATTTGCTTACCGGGCTAAAGGTTAGCATGTTTAAAATACGTAAGTCGTTTTGTTCAACAAATTTAAGTAGATAACTCATCAGTTGTTTGCATCAGAGCGACAATTTTTGAGATAGTTATTAAAACTGTTTAAAGGTTGTCAAACGTTGTTTCTCGTTGTATATCCTTTAATTCTAGAGTTAAATTGATAAATAACGTGTACGAATTTGTTTAACGCATTTGTTTTGGTTACTCGACGTCTCCGTTCTCGTGTAGCCTACATATTGCGTTTTTTTTTTAATTTGCTTACCGGGCTAAAGGTTAGCATGCTTAAAATACGTAAGTCGTTTTGTTCAACAAATTTGAGTAGATAACTCAGCAGTTGTTTGCATCAGAGCGACAATTTTTGAGATAGTTATTAAAACTGTTTAAAGGTTGTCAAACGTTGTTTCTCGTTGTATATCCTTTAATTCTAGAGTTAAATTGATAAATAACGTGTACGAATTTGTTTAACGCATTTGTTTTGGTTACTCGAAGTCTCCGTTCTCGTGTAGCCTACATATTGCGTTTTTTTTTTTAATTTGCTTACCGGGCTAAAGGTTAGCATGTTTAAAATACGTAAGTCGTTTTGTTCATCAAATTTAAGTAGATAACTCATCAGTTGTTTGCATCAGAGCGACAATTTTTGAGATAGTTATTAAAACTGTTTAAAGGTTGTCAAACGTTGTTTCTCGTTGTATATCCTTTAATTCTAGAGTTAAATTGATAAATAACGTGTACGAATTTGTTTAACGCATTTGTTTTGGTTACTCGACGTCTCCGTTCTCGTGTAGCCTACATATTGCGTTTTTTTTTTTAATTTGCTTACCGGTCTAAAGGTTAGCATGCTTAAAATACGTAAGTCGTTTTGTTCATCAAATTTAAGTAGATAACTCATCAGTTGTTTGCATCAGAGCGACAATTTTTGAGATAGTTATTAAAACTGTTTAAAGGTTGTCAAACGTTGTTTCTCGTTGTATATCCTTTAATTCTAGAGTTAAATTGATAAATAACGTGTACGAATTTGTTTAACGCATTTGTTTTGGTTACTCGACGTCTCCGTTCTCGTGTAGCCTACATATTGCGTTTTTTTTTAATTTGCTTACCGGGCTAAAGGTTAGCATGTTTAAAATACGTAAGTCGTTTTGTTCAACAAATTTAAGTAGATAACTCATCAGTTGTTTGCATCAGAGCGATAATTTTTGAGATAGTTATTAAAACTGTTTAAAGGTTGTCAAACGTTGTTTCTCGTTGTATATCCTTTAATTCTAGAGTTAAATTGATAAATAACGTGTGCGAATTTGTTTAACGCATTTGTTTTGGTTACTCGACGTCTCCGTTCTCGTGTAGCCTACATATTGCGTTTTTTTTTAATTTGCTTACCGGGCTAAAGGTTAGCATGCTTAAAATACGTAAGTCGTTTTGTTCATCAAATTTAAGTAGATAACTCATCAGTTGTTTGCATCAGAGCGACAATTTTTGAGATAGTTATTAAAACTGTTTAAAGGTTGTCAAACGTTGTTTCTCGTTGTATATCCTTTAATTCTAGAGTTAAATTGATAAATAACGTGTACGAATTTGTTTAACGCATTTGTTTTGGTTACTCGAAGTCTCCGTTCTCGTGTAGCCTACATATTGCGTTTTTTTTTTAATTTGCTTACCGGGCTAAAATTTAGCATGCTTAAAATACGTAAGTCGTTTTGTTCAACAAATTTAAGTAGATAACTCATCAGTTGTTTGCATCAGAGCGATAATTTTTGAGATAGTTATTAAAACTGTTTAAAAGTTGTCAAACGTTGTTTCTCGTTGTATATCCTTTAATTCTAGAGTTAAATTGATAAATAACGTGTACGAATTTGTTTAACGCATTTGTTTTGGTTACTCGACGTCTCCGTTCTCTAGTAGCCTACATATTGCGTTTTTTTTTTAATTTGCTTACCGGGCTAAAGGTTAGCATGTTTAAAATACGTAAGTCGTTTTGTTCAACAAATTTGAGTAGATAACTCATCAGTTGTTTGCATCAGAGCGACAATTTTTGAGATAGTTATTAAAACTGTTTAAAGGTTGTCAAACGTTGTTTCTCGTTGTATATCCTTTAATTCTAGAGTTAAATTGATAAATAACGTGTACGAATTTGTTTAACGTATTTGTTTTGGTTACTCGACGTCTCCGTTCTCGTGTAGCCTACATATTGGGTTTTTTTTTTAATTTGCTTACCAGGCTAATGGTTAGCATGCTTAAAATACGTAAGTCGTTTTGTTCATCAAATTTAAGTAGATAACTCATCAGTTGTTTGCATCAGAGCGACAATTTTTGAGATAGTTATTAAAACTGTTTAAAGGTTGTCAAACGTTGTTTCTCGTTGTATATCCTTTAATTCTAGAGTTAAATTGATAAATAACATGTACGAATTTGTTTAACGCATTTGTGATGGTTACTCGACGTCTCCGTTCTCGTGTAGCCTACATATTGCGTTTTTTTTTTAATTTGCTTACCGGGCTAAAGATTAGCATGCTTAAAATACGTAAGTCGTTTTGTTCATCAAATTTAAGTAGATAACTCATCAGTTGTTTGCATCAGAGCGACAATTTTTGAGATAGTTATTAAAACTGTTTAAAGGTTGTCAAACGTTGTTTCTCGTTGTATATCCTTTAATTCTAGAGTTAAATTGATAAATAACGTGTACGAATTTGTTTAACGCATTTGTTTTGGTTATTCGACGTCTCCGTTCTCGTGTAGCCTACATATTGCGTTTTTTTTTTAATTTGCTTACCGGGCTAAAGGTTAGCATGTTTAAAATACGTAAGTCGTTTTGTTCAACAAATTTAAGTAGATAACTCATCAGTTGTTTGCATCAGAGCGGCAATTTTTGAGATAGTTATTAAAACTGTTTAAAGGTTGTCGAACCTTGTTTCTCGTTGTATATCCTTTAATTCTAGAGTTAGAATGATAAATAACGTATACGAATTTGTTTAACGCATTTGTTTTGGTTACTCGACGTCTCCGTTCTCGTGTAGCCTACATATTGCGTTTTTTTTTTAATTTGCTTACCGGGCTAAAGGTTAGCATGCTTAAAATACGTAAGTCGTTTTGTTCATCAAATTTAAGTAGATAACTCATCAGTTGTTTGCATCAGAGCGATAATTTTTGAGATAGTTATTAAAACTGTTTAAAGGTTGTCAAACGTTGTTTCTCGTTGTATATCCTTTAGTTCTAGAGTTAAATTGATAAATAACGTGTACGAATTTGTTTAGCGCATTTGTTTTGGTTACTCGACGTCTCCGTTCTCGTGTAGCCTACATATTGCGTTTTTTTTTTAATTTGCTTACCGGGCTAAAGGTTAGCATGTTTAAAATACGTAAGTCGTTTTGTTCATCAAATTTAAGTAGATAACTCATCAGTTGTTTGCATCAGAGCGACAATTTTTGAGATAGTTATTAAAACTGTTTAAAGGTTGTCAAACGTTGTTTCTCGTTGTATATCCTTTAATTCTAGAGTTAAATTGATAAATAACGTGTACGAATTTGTTTAACGCATTTGTTTTGGTTACTCGACGTCTCCGTTCTCGTGTAGCCTACATATTGCGTTTTTTTTTTTAATTTGCTTACCGGGCTAAAGGTTAGCATGTTTAAAATACGTAAGTCGTTTTGTTCATCAAATTTAAGTAGATAACTCATCAGTTGTTTGCATCAGAGCGACAATTTTTGAGATAGTTATTAAAACTGTTTAAAGGTTGTCAAACGTTGTTTCTCGTTGTATATCCTTTAATTCTAGAGTTAAATTGATAAATAACGTGTACGAATTTGTTTAACGCATTTGTTTTGGTTACTCGACGTCTCCGTTCTCGTGTAGCCTACATATTGCGTTTTTTTTTTAATTTGCTTACCGGGCTAAAGGTTAGCATGTTTAAAATACGTAAGTCGTTTTGTTCATCAAATTTAAGTAGATAACTCATCAGTTGTTTGCATCAGAGCGACAATTTTTGAGATAGTTATTAAAACTGTTTAAAGGTTGTCAAACGTTGTTTCTCGTTGTATATCCTTTAATTCTAGAGTTAAATTGATAAATAACGTGTACGAATTTGTTTAGCGCATTTGTTTTTGTTACTCGACGTCTCCGTTCTCGTGTAGCCTACATATTGCGTTTTTTTTTTAATTTGCTTACCGGGCTAAAGGTTAGCATGTTTAAAATACGTAAGTCGTTTTGTTCAACAAATTTAAGTAGATAGCTCATCAGTTGTTTGCATCAGAGCGATAATTTTTGAGATAGTTATTAAAACTGTTTAAAGGTTGTCAAACGTTGTTTCTCGTTGTATATCCTTTAATTCTAGAGTTAAATTGATAAATAACGTGTACGAATTTGTTTAACGCATTTGTTTTGGTTACTCGAAGTCTCCGTTCTCGTGTAGCCTACATATTGCGTTTTTTTTTTTTAATTTGCTTACCGGGCTAAAGGTTAGCATGTTTAAAATACGTAAGTCGTTTTGTTCATCAAATTTAAGTAGATAACTCATCAGTTGTTTGCATCAGAGCGATAATTTTTGAGATAGTTATTAAAACTGTTTAAAGGTTGTCAAAACTTGTTTCTCGTTGTATATCCTTTAATTCTAGAGTTAAATTGATAAATAACGTGTAGGAATTTATTTAACGCATTTGTTTTGGTTACTCGACGTCTCCGTTCTCGTGTAGCCTACATATTGCGTTTTTTTTTTTAATTTGCTTACCGGGTTAAAGGTTAGCATGTTTAAAATACGTAAGTCGTTTTGTTCATCAAATTTAAGTAGATAACTGATCAGTTGTTTGCATCAGAGCGACAATTTTTGAGATAGTTATTAAAACTGTTTAAAGGTTGTCAAACGTTGTTCTCGTTGTATTATCCTATAATTCTAGAGTTAAATTGATAAATAACGTGTACGAATTTGTTAACGCATTTGTTTTGGTTACTCGACGTCTCCGTTCTCGTGTAGCCTACATATTGCGTTTTTTTTAATTTGCTTACCGGGCTAAAGGTTAGCATGTTTAAAATACGTAAGTCGTTTTGTTCAACAAATTTAAGTAGATAACTCATCAGTTGTTTGCATCAGAGCGATAATTTTTGGGATAGTTATTAAAACTGTTTAAAGGTTGTCAAACGTTGTTTCTCGTTGTATATCCTTTAATTCTAGAGTTAAATTGATAAATAACGTGTACGAATTTGTTTAACGCATTTCTTTTGGTACTCGACGTCCCCGTTCTCGTGTAGCCTACATATTGCGTTTTTTTTTTAATTTGCTTACCGGGCCAAAGGTTAGCATGTTTAAAATACGTAAGTCGTTTTGTTCAAACAAATTTTGAGTATAACTCAGCAGTTGTTTGCATCAGAGCGACAATTTTTGAGATAGTTATTAAAACTGTTTAAAGGTTGTCAAACGTTGTTTCTCGTTGTATATCCTTTAATTCTAGAGTTAAATTGATAAATATCGTGTACGAATTTGTTTAACGTATTTTTTTTGGTTACTCGACGTCTCCGTTCTCGTGTAGCCTATATGTTGCCGTTTTTTTTTTTTTAATTTGCTTACCAGGCTAAAGGTTAGCATGTTTAAAATACGTAAGTCGTTTTGTTCATCAAATTTAAGTAGATAACTCATCAGTTGTTTGCATCAGAGCGACAATTTTTGAGATAGTTATTAAAACTGTTTAAAGATTGTCAAACGTTGTTTCTCGTTGTATATCCTTTAATTCTAGAGTTAAATTGATAAATAACGTGTACGAATTTGTTTAGCGCATTTGTTTTGGTTACTCGACGTCTCCGTTCTCGTGTAGCCTACATATTGCGTTTTTTTTTTTTAATTTGCTTACCGGGCTAAAGGTTAGCATGTTTAAAATACGTAAGTCGTTTTGCTCATCAAATTTAAGTAGATAACTCATCAGTTGTTTGCATCAGAGCGACAATTTTTGAGATAGTTTTTAAAACTGTTTAAAGGTTGTCAAACGTTGTTTCTCGTTGTATATCCTTTAATTCTAGAGTTAAATTGATAAATAACGTGTACGAATTTGTTTAACGCATTTGTTTTGGTTACTCGTCATCTCCGTTCTCGTGTAGCCTACTTAGTGCGTTTTTTTTTTAATTTGCTTACCGGGCTAAAGGTTAGCATGTTTAAAATACGTAAGTCGTTTTGTTCATCAAATTTAAGTAGATAACTCATAAGTTGTTTGCATCAGAGCGACAATTTTTGAGATAGTTATTAAAACTGTTTAAAGGTTGTCAAACGTTGTTTCTCGTTGTATATCCTTTAATTCTAGAGTTAAATTGATAAATAACGTGTACGAATTTGTTTAACGCATTTGTTTTGGTTACTCGACGTCTCTGTTCTCGTGTAGCCTACATATTGCGTTTTTTTTTTTTAATTTGCTTACCGGGCTAAAGGTTAGCATGCTTAAAATACGTAAGTCGTTTTGTTCATCAAACTTAAGTAGATAACTCATCAGTTGTTTGCATCAGAGCGACAATTTTTGAGATAGTTATTAAAACGGTTTAAAGGTTGTCAAACTTTGTTTCTCGTTGTATATCCTTTAATTCTAGAGTTAAATTGATAAATAACGTGTACGAATTTGTTAAACGCATTTGTTTTGGTTACTCGACGTCTCCGTTCTCGTGTAGCCTACATATTGCGTTTTTTTTTTTTTTAATTTGCTTACCGGGCTAAAGGTTAGCATGTTTAAAATACGTAAGTCGTTTTGTTCATCAAATTTAAGTAGATAACTCATCAGTTGTTTGCATCAGAGCGATAATTTTTGAGATAGTTATTAAAACTGTTTAAAGGTTGTCAAAAGTTGTTTCTCGTTGTATATCCTTTAATTCTAGAGTTAAATTGATAAATAACGTGTACGAATTTGTTTAACGCATTTGTTTTGGTTACTCGACGTCTCCGTTCTCGTGTAGCCTACATATTGCGTTTTTTTTTTTAATTTGCTTACCGGGCTAAAGGTTAGCATGTTTAAAATACGTAAGTCGTTTTGTTCAACAAATTTAAGTAGATAACTCATCAGTTGTTTGCATCAGAGCGATAATTTTTGAGATAGTTATTAAAACTGTTTAAAGGTTGTCAAACGTTGTTTCTCGTTGTATATCCTTTAATTCTAGAGTTAAATTGATAAATAACGTGTACGAATTTGTTTAATGCATTTGTTTTGGTTACTCGACGTCTCCGTTCTCGTGTAGCCTACATATTGCGTTTTTTTTTTAACTTGATTACCGGGCTAAAGGTTAGCATGTTTAAAATACGTAAGTCGTTTTGTTCAACAAATTTAAGTAGATAACTCATCAGTTGTTTGCATCAGAGCGATAATTTTTGAGATAGTTATTAAAACTGTTTAAAGGTTGTCAAACGTTGTTTCTCGTTGTATATCCTTTAATTCTAGAGTTAAATTGATAAATAACGTGTACGAATTTGTTTAACGCATTTGTTTTGGTTACTCGACGTCTCCGTTCTCGTTTAGCCTACATATTGCGTTTTTTTTTTTTAATTTGCTTACCGGGCTAAAGGTTAGCATGTTTAAAATACGTAAGTCGTTTTGTTCATCAAATTTAAGTAGATAACTCATCAGTTGTTTGCATCAGAGCGACAATTTTTTAGATAGTTATTAAAACTGTTTAAAGGTTGTCAAACGTTGTTTCTCGTTGTATATCCTTTAATTCTAGAGTTAAATTGATAAATAACGTGTACGAATTTGTTTAACGCATTTGTTTTGGTTACTCGATGTCTCCGTTCTCGTGTAGCCTACATATTGCGTTTTTTTTTAATTTGCTTACCGGGCTAAAGGTTAGCATGTTTAAAATACGTAAGTCGTTTTGTTCAACAAATTTAAGTAGATAACTCATCAGTTGTTTGCATCAGAGCGACAATTTTTGAGATAGTTATTAAAACTGTTTAAAGGTTGTCAAACGTTGTTTCTCGTTGTATATCCTTTAATTCTAGAGTTAAATTGATAAATAACGTGTACGAATTTGTTTAACGCATTTGTTTTGGTTACTCGACGTCTCCGTTCTCGTGTAGCCTACATATTGCGTTTTTTTTTTAATTTGCTTACCGGGCTAAAGGTTAGCATGCTTAAAATACGTAAGTCGTTTTGTTCAACAAATTTGAGTAGATAACTCAGCAGTTGTTTGCATCAGAGCGACAATTTTTGAGATAGTTATTAAAACTGTTTAAAGGTTGTCAAACGTTGTTTCTCGTTGTATATCCTTTAATTCTAGAGTTAAATTGATAAATAACGTGTACGAATTTGTTTAACGCATTTGTTTTGGTTACTCGAAGTCTCCGTTCTCGTGTAGCCTACATATTGCGTTTTTTTTTTAATTTGCTTACCGGGCTAAAGGTTAGCATGTTTAAAATACGTAAGTCGTTTTGTTCATCAAATTTAAGTAGATAACTCATCAGTTGTTTGCATCAGAGCGACAATTTTTGAGATAGTTATTAAAACTGTTTAAAGGTTGTCAAACGTTGTTTCTCGTTGTATATCCTTTAATTCTAGAGTTAAATTGATAAATAACGTGTACGAATTTGTTTAACGCATTTGTTTTGGTTACTCGACGTCTCCGTTCTCGTGTAGCCTACATATTGCGTTTTTTTTTTAATTTGCTTACCGGTCTAAAGGTTAGCATGCTTAAAATACGTAAGTCGTTTTGTTCATCAAATTTAAGTAGATAACTCATCAGTTGTTTGCATCAGATCGACAATTTTTGAGATAGTTATTAAAACTGTTTAAAGGTTGTCAAACGTTGTTTCTCGTTGTATATCCTTTAATTCTAGAGTTAAATTGATAAATAACGTGTACGAATTTGTTTAACGCATTTGTTTTGGTTACTCGACGTCTCCGTTCTCGTGTAGCCTACATATTGCGTTTTTTTTTTAATTTGCTTACCGGGCTAAAGGTTAGCATGTTTAAAATACGTAAGTCGTTTTGTTCAACAAATTTAAGTAGATAACTCATCAGTTGTTTGCATCAGAGCGATAATTTTTGAGATAGTTATTAAAACTGTTTAAAGGTTGTCAAACGTTGTTTCTCGTTGTATATCCTTTAATTCTAGAGTTAAATTGATAAATAACGTGTGCGAATTTGTTTAACGCATTTGTTTTGGTTACTCGACGTCTCCGTTCTCGTGTAGCCTACATATTGCGTTTTTTTTTTAATTTGCTTACCGGGCTAAAGGTTAGCATGCTTAAAATACGTAAGTCGTTTTGTTCATCAAATTTAAGTAGATAACTCATCAGTTGTTTGCATCAGAGCGACAATTTTTGAGATAGTTATTAAAACTGTTTAAAGGTTGTCAAACGTTGTTTCTCGTTGTATATCCTTTAATTCTAGAGTTAAATTGATAAATAACGTGTACGAATTTGTTTAACGCATTTGTTTTGGTTACTCGAAGTCTCCGTTCTCGTGTAGTACATATTGCGTTTTTTTTTTAATTTGCTTACCGGGCTAAAATTTAGCATGCTTAAAATACGTAAGTCGTTTTGTTCAACAAATTTAAGTAGATAACTCATCAGTTGTTTGCATCAGAGCGATAATTTTTGAGATAGTTATTAAAACTGTTTAAAAGTTGTCAAACGTTGTTTCTCGTTGTATATCCTTTAATTCTAGAGTTAAATTGATAAATAACGTGTACGAATTTGTTTAACGCATTTGTTTTGGTTACTCGACGTCTCCGTTCTCTAGTAGCCTACATATTGCGTTTTTTTTTTAATTTGCTTACCGGGCTAAAGGTTAGCATGTTTAAAATACGTAAGTCGTTTTGTTCAACAAATTTGAGTAGATAACTCATCAGTTGTTTGCATCAGAGCGACAATTTTTGAGATAGTTATTAAAACTGTTTAAAGGTTGTCAAACGTTGTTTCTCGTTGTATATCCTTTAATTCTAGAGTTAAATTGATAAATAACGTGTACGAATTTGTTTAACGTATTTGTTTTGGTTACTCGACGTCTCCGTTCTCGTGTAGCCTACATATTGGGTTTTTTTTTTAATTTGCTTACCAGGCTAATGGTTAGCATGCTTAAAATACGTAAGTCGTTTTGTTCATCAAATTTAAGTAGATAACTCATCAGTTGTTTGCATCAGAGCGACAATTTTTGAGATAGTTATTAAAACTGTTTAAAGGTTGTCAAACGTTGTTTCTCGTTGTATATCCTTTAATTCTAGAGTTAAATTGATAAATAACATGTACGAATTTGTTTAACGCATTTGTGATGGTTACTCGACGTCTCCGTTCTCGTGTAGCCTACATATTGCGTTTTTTTTTTAATTTGCTTACCGGGCTAAAGATTAGCATGCTTAAAATACGTAAGTCGTTTTGTTCATCAAATTTAAGTAGATAACTCATCAGTTGTTTGCATCAGAGCGACAATTTTTGAGATAGTTATTAAAACTGTTTAAAGGTTGTCAAACGTTGTTTCTCGTTGTATATCCTTTAATTCTAGAGTTAAATTGATAAATAACGTGTACGAATTTGTTTAACGCATTTGTTTTGGTTATTCGACGTCTCCGTTCTCGTGTAGCCTACATATTGCGTTTTTTTTTTAATTTGCTTACCGGGCTAAAGGTTAGCATGTTTAAAATACGTAAGTCGTTTTGTTCAACAAATTTAAGTAGATAACTCATCAGTTGTTTGCATCAGAGCGGCAATTTTTGAGATAGTTATTAAAACTGTTTAAAGGTTGTCGAACCTTGTTTCTCGTTGTATATCCTTTAATTCTAGAGTTAGAATGATAAATAACGTATACGAATTTGTTTAACGCATTTGTTTTGGTTACTCGACGTCTCCGTTCTCGTGTAGCCTACATATTGCGTTTTTTTTTTAATTTGCTTACCGGGCTAAAGGTTAGCATGCTTAAAATACGTAAGTCGTTTTGTTCATCAAATTTAAGTAGATAACTCATCAGTTGTTTGCATCAGAGCGATAATTTTTGAGATAGTTATTAAAACTGTTTAAAGGTTGTCAAACGTTGTTTCTCGTTGTATATCCTTTAGTTCTAGAGTTAAATTGATAAATAACGTGTACGAATTTGTTTAACGCATTTGTTTTGGTTACTCGACGTCTCCGTTCTCGTGTAGCCTACATATTGCGTTTTTTTTTTAATTTGCTTACCGGGCTAAAGGTTAGCATGTTTAAAATACGTAAGTCGTTTTGTTCATCAAATTTAAGTAGATAACTCATCAGTTGTTTGCATCAGAGCGACAATTTTTGAGATAGTTATTAAAACTGTTTAAAGGTTGTCAAACGTTGTTTCTCGTTGTATATCCTTTAATTCTAGAGTTAAATTGATAAATAACGTGTACGAATTTGTTTAACGCATTTGTTTTGGTTACTCGACGTCTCCGTTCTCGTGTAGCCTACATATTGCGTTTTTTTTTTAATTTGCTTACCGGGCTAAAGGTTAGCATGTTTAAAATACGTAAGTCGTTTTGTTCATCAAATTTAAGTAGATAACTCATCAGTTGTTTGCATCAGAGCGACAATTTTTGAGATAGTTATTAAAACTGTTTAAAGGTTGTCAAACGTTGTTTCTCGTTGTATATCCTTTAATTCTAGAGTTAAATTGATAAATAACGTGTACGAATTTGTTTAACGCATTTGTTTTGGTTACTCGACGTCTCCGTTCTCGTGTAGCCTACATATTGCGTTTTTTTTTTAATTTGCTTACCGGGCTAAAGGTTAGCATGTTTAAAATACGTAAGTCGTTTTGTTCATCAAATTTAAGTAGATAACTCATCAGTTGTTTGCATCAGAGCGACAATTTTTGAGATAGTTATTAAAACTGTTTAAAGGTTGTCAAACGTTGTTTCTCGTTGTATATCCTTTAATTCTAGAGTTAAATTGATAAATAACGTGTACGAATTTGTTTAGCGCATTTGTTTTTGTTACTCGAAGTCTCCGTTCTCGTGTAGCCTACATATTGCGTTTTTTTTTTAATTTGCTTACCGGGCTAAAGGTTAGCATGTTTAAAATACGTAAGTCGTTTTGTTCAACAAATTTAAGTAGATAGCTCATCAGTTGTTTGCATCAGAGCGATAATTTTTGAGATAGTTATTAAAACTGTTTAAAGGTTGTCAAACGTTGTTTCTCGTTGTATATCCTTTAATTCTAGAGTTAAATTTATAAATAACGTGTACGAATTTGTTTAACGCATTTGTTTTGGTTACTCGAAGTCTCCGTTCTCGTGTAGCCTACATATTGCGTTTTTTTTTTTTAATTTGCTTACCGGGCTAAAGGTTAGCATGTTTAAAATACGTAAGTCGTTTTGTTCATCAAATTTAAGTAGATAACTCATCAGTTGTTTGCATCAGAGCGATAATTTTTGAGATAGTTATTAAAACTGTTTAAAGGTTGTCAAAACTTGTTTCTCGTTGTATATCCTTTAATTCTAGAGTTAAATTGATAAATAACGTGTAGGAATTTATTTAACGCATTTGTTTTGGTTACTCGACGTCTCCGTTCTCGTGTAGCCTACATATTGCGTTTTTTTTTTTAATTTGCTTACCGGGTTAAAGGTTAGCATGTTTAAAATACGTAAGTCGTTTTGTTCATCAAATTTAAGTAGATAACTGATCAGTTGTTTGCATCAGAGCGACAATTTTTGAGATAGTTATTAAAACTGTTTAAAGGTTGTCAAACGTTGTTTCTCGTTGTATATCCTATAATTCTAGAGTTAAATTGATAAATAACGTGTACGAATTTGTTTAACGCATTTGTTTTGGTTACTCGACGTCTCCGTTCTCGTGTAGCCTACATATTGCGTTTTTTTTTAATTTGCTTACCGGGCTAAAGGTTAGCATGTTTAAAATACGTAAGTCGTTTTGTTCAACAAATTTAAGTAGATAACTCATCAGTTGTTTGCATCAGAGCGACAATTTTTGAGATAGTTATTAAAACTGTTTAAAGGTTGTCAAACGTTGTTTCTCGTTGTATATCCTTTAATTCTAGAGTTAAATTGATAAATAACGTGTACGAATTTGTTTAACGTATTTGTTTTGGTTACTCGACGTCTCCGTTCTCGTGTAGCCTACATATTGCGTTTTTTTTTTAATTTGCTTACCGGGCTAAAGGTTAGCATGCTTAAAATACGTAAGTCGTTTTGTTCAACAAATTTAAGTAGATAACTCATCAGTTGTTTGCATCAGAGCGATAATTTTTGAGATAGTTATTAAAACTGTTTAAAGGTTGTTAAACGTTGTTTCTCGTTGTATATCCTTTAATTCTAGAGTTAAATTGATAAATAACGTGTACGAATTTGTTTAACGCATTTGTTTTGGTTACTCGACGTCTCCGTTCTCGTGTAGCCTACATATTGCTTTTTTTTTTTAATTTGCTTACCGGGCTAAAGGTTAGCATGTTTAAAATACGTAAGTCGCTTTGTTCAACAAATTTAAGTAGATAACTCATCAGTTGTTTGCATCAGAGCGACAATTTTTGAGATAGTTATTAAAACTGTTTAAAGGTTGTCAAACGTTGTTTCTCGTTGTATATCCTTTAATTCTAGAGTTAAATTGATAAATAACGTGTACGAATTTGTTTAACGCATTTGTTTTGGTTACTCGACGTCTCCGTTCTCGTGTAGCCTACATATTGCGTTTTTTTTTTAATTTGCTTACCGGGCTAAAGGTTAGCATGCTTAAAATACGTAAGTCGTTTTGTTCATCAAATTTAAGTAGATAACTCATCAGTTGTTTGCATCAAAGCGATAATTTTTGAGATAGTTATTAAAACTGTTTAAAGGTTGTCAAACGTTGTTTCTCGTTGTATATCCTTTAATTCTAGAGTTAAATTGATAAATAACGTGTACGAATTTGTTTAACGCATTTGTTTTGGTTACTCGACGTCTCCGTTCTCGTGTAGCCTACATATTGCGTTTTTTTTTTAATTTGCTTACCGGCTAAAGGTTAGCATGCTTAAAATACGTAAGTCGTTTTGTTCATCAAATTTAAGTAGATAACTCATCAGTTGTTTGCATCAGAGCGATAATTTTTGAGATAGTTATTAAAACTGTTTAAAGGTTGTCAAACGTTGTTTCTCGTTGTATATCCTTTAATTCTAGAGTTAAATTGATAAATAACGTGTACGAATTTGTTTAACGCATTTGTTTTGGTTACTCGACGTCTCCGTTCTCGTGTAGCCTACATATTGCGTTTTTTTTTTAATTTGCTTACCGGGCTAAAGGTTAGCATGTTTAAAATACGTAAGTCGTTTTGTTCAACAAATTTAAGTAGTTAACTCATCAGTTGTTTGCATCAGAGCGATAATTTTTGAGATAGTTATTAAAACTGTTTAAAGGTTGTCAAACGTTGTTTCTCGTTGTATATCCTTTAATTCTAGAGTTAAATTGATAAATAACGTGTACGAATTTGTTTAACGCATTTGTTTTGGTTACTCGACGTCTCCGTTCTCGTGTAGCCTACATATTGCGTTTTTTTTTTAATTTGCTTACCGGCTAAAGGTTAGCATGCTTAAAATACGTAAGTCGTTTTGTTCATCAAATTTAAGTAGATAACTCATCAGTTGTTTGCATCAGAGCGATAATTTTTGAGATAGTTATTAAAACTGTTTAAAGGTTGTCAAAAGTTGTTTCTCGTTGTATATCCTTTAATTCTAGAGTTAAATTGATAAATAACGTGTACGAATTTGTTTAACGCATTTGTTTTGGTTACTCGACGTCTCCGTTCTCGTGTAGCCTACATATTGCGTTTTTTTTTTTAATTTGCTTACCGGGCTAAAGATTTTTCCCTCACTAGGGTAGGCACCTTGTCGTTGGTGTGAGGGCTTAGCCGAACTCCATAGCGCCCGACTATGAGGCGGAGCTGTTTAGGACTGACATCTAGGCCGTTTCGCCTCATAGGAGGGCGGCGGGATGTCGGTGACCAAGAACTGCCAACCCCTAATCCAGGGTGTTATGCGGACCGTGCCTATTGGACGATTTGCAGCCAGGGGATAAATTCGGCTGTATTCGAACGGAGCCTTCCCGATACCGGGCCATCTCGGGAAGTATTTATGGCCTTACCGCAGTAAGGGGCGCTGCTGTGGTGGACGGTTCTTTCCCCGTATATAATACTGGACCGCTGAGCCCGCCTTGTCGGGCAGGTGGTCGTACGACCAAGATGAACAACTCATTACCTGAACGTAATAAGGAGGATGTAAAGAGGAGGACTGAGTCGCAATCCAGGGACGACAAATACGAATTAAGCGATGCGTCGGACTCGGGGAGCGAGAGTAGTGCTGATTCAATGAACTCCGTGTTGGAGAAGCACACAAATGAAAACGGAGTAGAAGAGTGGAGAAGGGTACGGAGCAGAGGAAGTAAAAGAGCTCTCTCGCAGTACCGTGCAGCACTAAGAATTGTACAACGCTTGGGAGCAGTGGTCGACCCAACAGAAGTGGAGATCGAGCGCTTGGAATGGGCCCATGAAGCGGTAGAAGTAGGTCGAAGGCAGTTCAAAAGGTTTGCTGCGAGAAACCCTTGGTTCTGCAACCGGTACGAGGAGGAAGAAGCGTCGAATGGCAGAATGAAGAGGCAACGTTCGGCAGAAGGCGACAAGCCTGCTTTCAAGAGGCAGAAAGGACCCAGTCCTAGAGCCGCGAGGCAGGGCAGTCGCATAGACAAGACAAGTAGGCCCAAAGCTGTAAGACAGATGGGTTCCAATAGCGAGGTAGCAACTACCTCGAAAGCTGCCAGTCAGAGGGAAGTTCCAACTACGGAAGTAGGAGATAAGCCAAATGGAGATAACGCTAAGACTCCGGCTTTCTCGGAGGCGCTAAAGGGAGTTAACGCGAAGACTCCGGTGTTCTCGGAGGTTCCAAAGGGAGATAACACTAAGACTCCTGCTTTTCCCGAGAAGATGAGTGATATGGCAAAGCAGTCACTGACTGTGGCGCTGGTTGATCGTAGCAGTCCGTTCGGACAAATGACTACTGAAAGGTGGAGATCTGTGGAAAGGGAGCTTATTAGCTTAATGCTTAAGATGATGCGGGAACAACCAAGTAAGCCCCTTCCAACCTTTGATTCGGGGGGATGGTATAATGGTGTGAAGATGATAGCGTGCGACAACATCGCGAGTTTGCGGTGGCTGGAGGAAGTCGTTCCAAACCTCCAAAGGCAAGGTACGAACGCGCGGTTTGAGGTGGTGGATAAAGCGCAAATCCCCACGGTACCAAAAGTTAAGGTATGGATACCATGCGTGATGAAGTCGGAGGATACACTGCGACTTCTGCAGAATCAGAACCCGAACATACCGACACAGGATTGGAAGGTACTTACTGTATCTCGGCCTACCGAGAATGGTCAGTTCTACATCTTCCAAATAAACAAGCAGGCGGAGGATATTTTGTACACGCAGCTTGGCAAAATGTCCTTTGGCACTGGCAAAATTTACATGCGACTCAGGAAAAGAAGTCCCGAGGATAGAAATCCTAACACGCTGGAAGTGGGCGAAGTCGAAAAGGACCTCAGAAGCCTAAGGGAAAAAAGACAGGTGGAGGTCCCCGACGTCACCACGAACGTGCTAGAAGAGGACCGAACGCTAAATGGTGCTGTGACTCGCACAGAGGAACACACGGCACAACATTCACGAGGGGCTGAAGGGCGCCTCGAATACTCTAAACCAAAAGGGCAAGAGGAGGACTACGACGTCAAGACGAAGGTGCTGGAGGGGGACAAACAGCCCAATGGTGCTGCGAGTCCTACAGATAAACCTCCAACACAGTAAAGTGGCGTCGAGCGAACTCCTCCTAACCCTTGAGGAGGGTTCGTTTGACGTGGCGCTGATCCAGGAGCCGTGGCTCTCATCGGGAGGAAAGGTTTCTGGACTTAGCGCGCGCGGGTTTGGCGTTTACTACGCACAAACGGAAGGACGGGTGCGAGCTGTAGTAATGGTAAGGAAACAGCTGCATTCATATATGCTGCCTAATTACACCACCGAGGATCTCGTAGCGGTGGCCGTTGAGCAAAAGAATAAGCAGGCATTTATCCTGGCGTCCTGCTACATGGCCCATGCTGCGGAGGTTCCACCGATGGAGTGCAAAAGGCTAGTACAGGAGGAAGGGCGCAAAGGGCGGTTGGTCATAGGCGCAGATGCAAATGCGCACCACAATGCGTGGGGAGGAGCAGATACGAACGAGAGAGGCGAATCTCTATTTTGTTACATCCTGCAAACCAATTTGCAGAGAGCCAACAGGGGAAATGTTCCTACATACATTGGTCCAACATCCAGCAATGTTCTGGATATTACATTGAGCTCCGAGCGTGATATATCAAGGTATGATTGGATGGTTCTCGATAGACCATCCTTCTCCGACCATGCGTATATAAGCTTCAGCATCCCACTAAAGAGGGTAGAGAAGGGAGGAACCTTTAGAAACCCTAGGGCAACGAATTGGACTAAATTCCAGAAACATGTAGAAACGAAACTGGGACAACCCAAAGAGGTTGCTAATGTAGAGGAACTGGAGGAGTCGAATGAATTCCTAACAAGGACGCTTATGACTGCGTATAACAAAGCTTGCCCTCTAAGAAGATTCAGAGGAAAAGCAAAGCCGCCATTGTGGAGCAATGAGCTGAGTCTTCTAAGAAGACAGGTAAAAGAAATGTTTAAACTCGCAAAGACCGCGGAAAGTGAAGCGTGTCGGGACGAGTACAGGGATCTACTGAGGATCTACAAGCGTGAAATTACCAGGGCGAAGAGAAACTCATGGAAAAGTTTCTGTACGGACATAGAGTGCTCCAGTGAAACAGCACGGTTGAAAAAAGTCCTAGCAAAGGGAAACATAGTCCAGGGACTAATAAAGAAAGAGAACGGGGAATGGTCACGTGATAGTGAGGAATCCCTTAAGGTGCTTCCCGATACACATTTCCCATCGGGAGACGGTTTAGAAGAACCAGCAGACATCACTCACACTTCGATCACGGAGCTAGTGGTGCCGGGCTTGGTGACCGATACCAAGATCGAGTGGGCAGTGAAGACGTTTTCTAAGTTTAAATCGCCGGGCCCAGATGGTGTATTCCCTGCCATGCTACAAGTCTCAAGTAGGGCGGTCGTGGAATGGCTTCAAATAATATTCGATGGGTGCATAAGACTGAATCATGTACCGCACTCTTGGAGAACTGCTCGTGTAGCTTTTCTACCAAAGGCGGGAAAGATCGGTCACCTGTATCCCAAAGACTATAGACCCATTAGCTTAACATCATTTCTGCTCAAAACCTTTGAGAGGCTGATAGATGTGTACATAAAGTCCAACGTGGATGAAAAGCTGCTCTCCACAACACAGCATGCGTACACCAAAGGCAAGTCGGTAGACACCGCATTGCATAGGGTGGTAATAAGCATAGAGAAATCCCTGGAATATAAGGAGTATGCTCTAGGAGTCTTCTTGGACATTGCCGGGGCTTTCAATAATGTTGCAAAATGGGCGATTATGGATGGTCTTAATTACATTAAAGTACATCCTGCCTTAATCAGATGGATCGGCTGCATGTTAAATTGCAGGAAGATTACATCACAATGGGGATCGTACGAGGCCACGAAATCAGTGGACAGGGGCACGCCGCAGGGAGGGGTGCTATCACCTCTGCTGTGGACACTGGTCATCAACCAACTGCTCAGGCAATTCGATGAGGGACCCGTAAAACTTACGGCTTACGCAGATGACGTTGCAATTGTCATAAGTGGAAAATGCCTTCCAACGATTAGTTCTTTGATGGATCGGGCGCTTCGGGATATTCATACCTGGGCATCTAATGTCGGGCTGAAAGTCAATGCGGAGAAGACGGATATGGTCTTGTTTACAAAGAGGTACAAGGTCCCAAATTGGACCAGGCCTAAGTTAGGAGCGGTGACCTTACAGGAGAAACCTTGCACAAAATATCTAGGAATCATCCTAGACAGTAAGCTGTCATGGAAGCTCAACGTGGAGGAGAGGGTCAAGAAGGCCTCAACGGCACTCTATGCATGTAAAAGAATGCTGGGGTGTACGTGGGGCCTATCGCCCTCTCTTTCTCATTGGGTTTTTACAGCGATTGTAAGCCCTATTCTATACTATGGAGTTCTTGTTTGGTGGAAAGCCACACAAAAAACAACATACCTCAAAAAATTAGAGGGGGTATGCAGACTATCGATGCTTTGCATTACGGGAGCCCTGAAAACAACCCCGACGGCTGCACTGTATGCCATTCTGCACATTCCACCTGTAGACCTGGTAGCAAAGAACAAAGCGTTAACGACCGCAACCAGGCTCGATGCTTCGGGGCAGCTTGAGCGCCGACCATATGGCCATAGTAGTATAGCGTCCTCAGTCACAAGACGAACAGACTACATGATTCCCTACCTGCACTTTGAGGGAGATCTTAAGGCCACAATAGAGGTGGACGGTTGGCGCAAGGGTGCGCAAATGGCGGACGAGGCGATACATGTGTACACCGATGGTTCCAAAATAGTGGAAGGAGTAGGGTCTGCGGTATACTGCGCTGATCCGGAATTAAGCAGATCCTACAGGCTGCCGGATTACTGTAGCGTTTTCCAAGCGGAAATATTAGCCGTAACAAAGCAGTAGAAACCCTGGAAGAGAATAGCTTAAGCTGCAACCGTGTTAACTTTTATATTGACAGTCAAGCAGCAATTAAGGCAATAATCTCGCATAGCACAGCATCTAAATGCGTCTTAGAGTGTAAGCAGTCTCTGGAGAGAATCGGGACAGGGAGAAGCATACATCTATATTGGGTCCCAGGGCATATGGGAATAGATGGGAATGAAAAAGCGGACGAATTAGCTAAAAAGGGCGCATCCCTTGAAGCTTGCTCCGTAGACGTCCCAATTAGATTGGGCGAGATTAAGCGAAGGCGAGAGGTGCACATGATCGACCATGCAGAAAAGGCGTGGGTTCAAGCGCGGGGCTGTAAAGTGTCGAAGATTATGTGTAGGTCTTACAACCTTAGACTAACACAGTTGCTTCTATCATTAAAAAGAGAGGACTGTAGACTCATGACGGGTATTCTGACTGGACACTGCCTTCTGGCGTCACATGCCTTTAAATTAGGCTTGGTCAGTGATAGCAGGTGTAGGAAGTGCGGGTTGGAGGAGGAAACGATCGAGCACGTTCTGTGCTCGTGCCCTGCACTTGCCAGGCTAAGACTCCAGCTATTAGGAGTGATACAGCTGTCAGATCTAGAAGCAGCAAGTGGCTTAAGTCCTAGGAAGCTTCTAGTATTTGCCAAGAGGACGGAGTTATTTTATAACATAGGTCCTGGTTTTTGATAGGGTTTTTCAGTTTGGTCGTTAAAACAAACTTCTGGTAACACTACGGACTCAATCAGTTTATGTGAGGTCCTCATGGACCGGCCAGTTCAACCTACCTACCCACCGGGCTAAAGGTTAGCATGTTTAAAATACGTAAGTCGTTTTGTTCAACAAATTTAAGTAGATAACTCATCAGTTGTTTGCATCAGAGCGACAATTTTTGAGATAGTTATTAAAACTGTTTAAAGGTTGTCGAACGTTGTTTCTCGTTGTATATCCTTTAATTCTAGAGTTAAATTGATAAATAACGTGTACGAATTTGTTTAACGTATTTGTTTTGGTTACTCGACGTCTCCGTTCTCGTGTAGCCTACATATTGCGTTTTTTTTTTAATTTGCTTACCGGGCTAAAGGTTAGCATGCTTAAAATACGTAAGTCGTTTTGTTCAACAAATTTGAGTAGATAACTCATCAGTTGTTTGCATCAGAGCGATAATTTTTGAGATAGTTATTAAAACTGTTTAAAGGTTGTCAAACGTTGTTTCTCGTTGTATATCCTTTAATTCTAGAGTTAAATTGATAAATAACGTGTACGAATTTGTTTAACGCATTTGTTTTGGTTACTCGACGTCTCCGTTCTCGTGTAGCCTACATATTGCGTTTTTTTTCTAATTTGCCTACCGGGATAAAGGTTAGCATGTTTAAAATACGTAAGTCGTTTTGTTCAACAAATTTAAGTAGATAACTCATCAGTTGTTTGCATCAGAGCGACAATTTTTGAGATAGTTATTAAAACTGTTTAAAGGTTGTCAAACGTTGTTTCTCGTTGTATATCCTTTAATTCTAGAGTTAAATTGATAAATAACGTGTACGAATTTGTTTAACGCATTTGTTTTGGTTACTCGACGTCTCCGTTCTCGTGTAGCCTACATATTGCGTTTTTTTTTTAATTTGCTTACCGGGCTAAAGGTTAGCATGCTTAAAATACGTAAGTCGTTTTGTTCATCAAATTTAAGTAGATAACTCATCAGTTGTTTGCATCAGAGCGATAATTTTTGAGATAGTTATTAAAACTGTTTAAAGGTTGTCAAACGTTGTTTCTCGTTGTATATCCTTTAATTCTAGAGTTAAATTGATAAATAACGTGTACGAATTTGTTTAACGCATTTGTTTTGGTTACTCGACGTCTCCGTTCTCGTGTAGCCTACATATTGCGCTTTTTTTAATTTGCTTACCGGGCTAAAGGTTAGCATGTTTAAAATACGTAAGTCGTTTTGTTCAACAAATTTAAGTAGATAACTCATCAGTTGTTTGCATCAGAGCGATAATTTTTGAGATAGTTATTAAAACTGTTTAAAGGTTGTCAAACGTTGTTTCTCGTTGTATATCCTTTAATTCTAGAGTTAAATTGATAAATAACGTGTACGAATTTGTTTAACGCATTTGTTTTGGTTACTCGACGTCCCCGTTCTCGTGTAGCCTACATATTGCGTTTTTTTTTTAAATTTGCTTACCGGGCTAAAGGTTAGCATGCTTAAAATACGTAAGTCGTTTTGTTCATCAAATTTAAGTAGATAACTCATCAGTTGTTTGCATCAGAGCGATAATTTTTGAGATAGTTATTAAAACTGTTTAAAGGTTGTCAAAAGTTGTTTCTCGTTGTATATCCTTTAATTCTAGAGTTAAATTGATAAATAACGTGTACGAATTTGTTTAACGCATTTGTTTTGGTTACTCGACGTCTCCGTTCTCGTGTAGCCTACATATTGCGTTTGTTTTTTTAATTTGCTTACCGGGCTAAAGGTTAGCATGTTTAAAATACGTAAGTCGTTTTGTTCATCAAATTTAAGTAGATAACTCATCAGTTGTTTGCATCAGAGCGACAATTTTTGAGATAGTTATTAAAACTGTTTAAAGGTTGTCAAACGTTGTTTCTCGTTGTATATCCTTTAATTCTAGAATTAAATTGATAAATAACGTGTACGAATTTGTTTAACGCATTTGTTTTGGTTACTCGACGTCTCCGTTCTCGTGTAGCCTACATAATGTGTTTTTTTTTTAATTTGCTTACCGGGCTAAAGGTTAGCATGTTTAAAATACGTAAGTCGTTTCGTTCAACAAATTTAAGTAGATAACTCATCAGTTGTTTGCATCAGAGCGACAATTTTTGAGATAGTTATTAAAACTGTTTAAAGGTTGTCAAACGTTGTTTCTCGTTGTATATCCTTTAATGCTAGAGTTAAATTGATAAATAACGTGTACGAATTTGTTTAACGTATTTGTTTTGGTTACTCGACGTCTCCGTTCTCGTGTAGCCTACATATTGCGTTTTTTTTTTAATTTGCTTACCGGGCTAAAGGTTAGCATGCTTAAAATACGTAAGTCGTTTTGTTCAACAAATTTAAGTAGATAACTCATCAGTTGTTTGCATCAGAGCGATAATTTTTGAGATAGTTATTAAAACTGTTTAAAGGTTTTCAAACGTTGTTTCTCGTTGTATATCCTTTAATTCTAGTGTTAAATTGATAAATAACGTGTACGAATTTGTTTAACGCATTTGTTTTGGTTACTCGACGTCTCCGTTCTCGTGTAGCCTACATATTGCGTTTTTTTTTAATTTGCTTACCGGGCTAAAGGTTAGCATGTTTAAAATACGTAAGTCGGTTTGTTCATCAAATTTAAGTAGATAACTCATCAGTTGTTTGCATCAGAGCGACAATATTTGAGATAGTTATTAAAACTGTTTAAAGGTTATCAAACGTTGTTTCTCGTTGTATATCCTTTAATTCTAGAGTTAAATTGATAAATAACGTGTACGAATTTGTTTAACGCATTTGTTTTGGTTACTCGACGTCTCCGTTCTCGTGTAGCCTACATATTGCGTTTTTTTTTTAATTTGCTTACCGGGCTAAAGGTTAGCATGTTTAAAATACGTAAGTCGTTTTGTTAAACAAATTTGAGTAGATAACTCAGCAGTTGTTTGCATCAGAGCGACAATTTTTGAGATAGTTATTAAAACTGTTTAAAGGTTGTCAAACGTTGTTTCTCGTTGTATATCCTTTAATTCTAGAGTTAAATTGATAAATAACGTGTACGAATTTGTTTAACGCATTTGTTTTGGTTACTCGACGTCTCCGTTCTCGTGTAGCCTACATATTGCGTTTTTTTTTTTTAATTTGCTTACCGGGCTAAAGGTTAGCATGTTTAAAATACGTAAGTCGTTTTGTTCAACAAATTTGAGTAGATAACTCAGCAGTTGTTTGCATCAGAGCGACAATTTTTGAGATAGTTATTAAAACTGTTTAAAGGTTGTCAAACGTTGTTTCTCGTTGTATATCCTTTAATTCTAGAGTTAAATTGATAAATAACGTGTACGAATTTGTTTAACGCATTTGTTTTGGTTACTCGACGTCTCCGTTCTCGTGTAGCCTACATATTGCGTTTTATTTTTAATTTGCTTACCGGGCTAAAGGTTAGCATGTTTAAAATACGTAAGTCGTTTTGTTCATCAAATTTAAGTAGATAACTCATCAGTTGTTTGCATCAGAGCGACAATTTTTGAGATAGTTATTAAAACTGTTTAAAGGTTGTCAAACGTTGTTTCTCGTTGTATATCCTTTAATTCTAGAGTTAAATTGATAAATAACGTGTACGAATTTGTTTAACGCATTTGTTTTGGTTACTCGACGTCTCCGTTCTCGTGTAGCTTACATATTGCGTTTTTTTTTTAATTTGCTTACCGGGCTAAAGGTTAGCATGTTTAAAATACGTAAGTCGTTTTGTTCATCAAATTTAAGTAGATAACTCAGCAGTTGTTTGCATCAGAGCGACAATTTTGGAGATAGTTATTAAAACTGTTTAAAGGTTGTCAAACATTGTTTCTCGTAGTATATCCTTTAATTCTAGAGTTAAATAGATAAATAACGTGTACGAATTTGTTTAACGCATTTGTTTTGGTTACTCGACGTCTCCGTTCTCGTGTAGCCTACATATTGCATTTTTTTTAATTTGCTTACCGGGCTAAAGGTCAGCATGTTTAAAATACGTAAGTCGTTTTGTTCATCAAATTTAAGTAGATAACTCAGCAGTTGTTTGCATCAGAGCGACAATTTTTGAGATAGTTATTAAAACTGTTTAAAGGTTGTCAAACGTTGTTTCTCGTTGTATATCCTTTAATTCTAGAGTTAAATAGATAAATAACGTGTACGAATTTGTTTAACGCATTTGTTTTGGTTACTCGACGTCTCCGTTCTCGTGTAGCCTACATATTGCGTTTTTTTTTTAATTTGCTTACCGGGCTAAAAGTTAGCATGTTTAAAATACGTAAGTCGTTTTGTTCATCAAATTTAAGTAGATAACTCAGCAGTTGTTTGCATCAGAGCGACAATTTTTGAGATAGTTATTAAAACTGTTTAAAGGTTGTCAAACGTTGTTTCTCGTTGTATATCCTTTAATTCTAGAGTTAAATAGATAAATAACGTGTATGAATTTGTTTAACGCATTTGTTTTGGTTACTCGACGTCTCCGTTCTCGTGTAGCCTACATATTGCGTTTTTTTTTTTAATTTGCTTACCGGGCTAAAGGTTAGCATGTTTAAAATACGTAAGTCGTTTTGTTCATCAAATTTAAGTAGATAACTCATCAGTTGTTTGCATCAGAGCGACAATTTTTGAGATAGTTATTAAAACTGTTTAAAGGTTGTCAAACGTTGTTTCTCGTTGTATATCCTTTAATTCTAGAGTTAAATTGATAAATAACGTGTACGAATTTGTTTAACGCATTTGTTTTGGTTACTCGACGTCTCCGTTCTCGTGTAGCCTTCATATTGCGTTTTTTTTTTAATTTGCTTGCCGGGCTAAAGGTTAGCATGTTTAAAATACGTAAGTCGTTTTGTTCATCAAATTTAAGTAGATAACTCATCAGTTGTTTGCATCAGAGCGACAATTTTTGAGATAGTTATTAAAACTGTTTAAAGGTTGTCAAACGTTGTTTCTCGTTGTATATCCTTTAATTCTAGAGTTAAATTGATAATTAACGTGTACGAATTTGTTTAACGCATTTGTTTTGGTTACTCGACGTCTCCGTTCTCGTGTAGCCTACATATTGCGTTTTTTTTTAATTTGCTTACCGGGCTAAAGGTTAGAATGCTTAAAATACGTAAGTAGTTTTGTTCATCAAATTTAAGTAGATAACTCATCAGTTGTTTGCATCAGAGCGACAATTTTTGAGATAGTTATTAAAACTGTTTAAAGGTTGTCAAACGTTGTTTCTCGTTGTATATCCTTTAATTCTAGAGTTAAATTGATAAATAACGTGTACGAATTTGTTTAACGCATTTGTTTTGGTTACTCGACGTCTCCGTTCTCGTGTAGCCTACATATTGCGTTTTTTTTTTAATTTGCTTACCGGGCTAAAGGCTAGCATGTTTAAAATACGTAAGTCGTTTTGTTCAACAAATTTGAGTAGATAACTCAGCAGTTGTTTGCATCAGAGCGACAATTTTTGAGATAGTTATTAAAACTGTTTAAAGGTTGCCAAACGTTGTTTCTCGTTGTATATCCTTTAATTCTAGAGTTAAATTGATAAATAACGTGTACGAATTTGTTTAACGCATTTGTTTTGGTTACTCGACGTCTCCGTTCTCGTGTAGCCTACATATTGAGTTTTTTTTTTAATTTGCTTACCGGGCTAAAGGTTAGCATGTTTAAAATACGTAAGTCGTTTTGTTCATCAAATTTAAGTAGATAACTCATCAGTTGTTTGCATCAGAGCGACAATTTTTGAGATAGTTATTAAAACTGTTTAAAGGTTGTCAAACGTTGTTTCTCGTTGTATATCCTTTAATTCTAGAGTTAAATTGATAAATAACGTGTACGAATTTTTTTAACGCATTTGTGATGGTTACTCGACGTCTCCGTTCTCGTGTAGCCTACATATTGCGTTTTTTTTTTAATTTGCTTACCGGGCTAAAGGTTAGCATGCTTAAAATACGTAAGTCGTTTTGTTCAACAAATTTAAGTAGATAACTCATCAGTTGTTTGCATCAGAGCGATAATTTTTGAGATAGTTATTAAAACTGTTTAAAGGTTGTCAAACGTTGTATATCCTTTAATTCTAGAGTTAAATTGATAAATAACGTGTACGAATTTGTTTAACGCATTTGTTTTGGTTACTCGACTTCTCCGTTCTCGTGTAGCCTACATATTGCGTTTTTTTTTTTTTAATTTGCTTACCGGGCTAAAGGTTAGCATGTTTAAAATACGTAAGGCGTTTTGTTCATCAAATTTAAGTAGATAACTCATCAGTTGTTTGCATCAGAGAGACAATTTTTGAGATGGTTATTAAAACTGTTTAAAGGTTGTCAAACGTTGTTTCTCGTTGTATATCCTTTAATTCTAGAGTTAAATTGATAAATAACGTGTACGAATTTGTTTAACGCATTTGTTTTGGTTACTCGACGTCTCCGTTCTCGTGTAGCCTACATATTGCTTTTTTTTTTTAATTTGCTTACCGGGCTAAAGGTTAGCATGTTTAAAATACGTAAGTCGTTTTGTTCATCAAATTTAAGTAGATAACTCATCAGTTGTTTGCATCAGAGCGACAATTTTTGAGATAGTTATTAAAACTGTTTAAAGGTTGTCAAACGTTGTTTCTCGTTGTATATCCTTTAATTCTAGAGTTAAATTGATAAATAACGTGTACGAATTTGTTTAACGCATTTGTTTTGGTTACTCGACGTCTCCGTTCTCGTGTAGCCTACATATTGCGTTTTTTTTTTAATTTGCTTACCGGGCTAAAGATTAGCATGTTTAAAATACGTAAGTCGTTTTTTTCAACAAATTTGAGTAGATAACTCATCAGTTGTTTGCATCAGAGCTACAATTTTTGAGATAGTTATTAAAACTGTTTAAAGGTTGTCAAACGTTATTTCTCGTTGTATATCCTTTAATTCTAGAGTTAAATTGATAAATAACGTGTACGAATTTGTTTAACGCATTTGTTTTGGTTACTCGACGTCTCCGTTCTCGTGTAGCCTACATATTGCGTTTTTTTTTTAATTTGCTTACCGGGCTAAAGGTTAGCATGTTTAAAATACGTAAGTCGTTTTGTTCAACAAATTTGAGTAGATAACTCATCAGTTGTTTGCATCAGAGCGACAATTTTTGAGATAGCTATTAAAACTGTTTAAAGGTTGTCAAACGTTGTTTCTCGTTGTATATCCTTTAATTCTAGAGTTAAATTGATAAATAACGTGTACGAATTTGTTTAACGCATTTGTTTTGGTTACTCGACGTCTCCGTTCTCGTGTAGCCTACATATTGCGTTTTTTTTTTAATTTGCTTACCGGGCTAATGGTTAGCATGCTTAAAATACGTAAGTAGTTTTGTTCATCAAATTTAAGTAGATAACTCATCAGTTGTTTGCATCAGAGCGACAATTTTTGAGATAGTTATTAAAACTGTTTAAAGGTTGTCAAACGTTGTTTCTCGTTGCATATCCTATAATTCTAGAGTTAAATTGATAAATAACGTGTACGAATTTGTTTAACGCATTTGTTTTGGTTACTCGACGTCTCCGTTCTCGTGTAGCCTACATATTGCGTTTTTTTTTAATTTGCTTACCGGGCTAAAGGTTAGCATGTTTAAAATACGTAAGTCGTTTTGTTCAACAAATTTAAGTAGATAACTCATCAGTTGTTTGCATCAGAGCGACAATTTTTGAGATAGTTATTAAAACTGTTTAAAGGTTGTCAAACGTTGTTTCTCGTTGTATATCCTTTAATTCTAGAGTTAAATTGATAAATAACGTGTACGAATTTGTTTAACGCATTTGTTTTGGTTACTCGACGTCTCCGTTCTCGTGTAGCCAACATATTGCGTTTTTTTTTTAATTTGCTTGCCGGGCTAAAGGTTAGCATGTTTAAAATACGTAAGTCGTTTTGTTCATCAAATTTAAGTAGATAACTCATCAGTTGTTTGCATGAGAGCGACAATTTTTGAGATAGTTATTAAAACTGTTTAAAGGTTGTCAAACGTTGTTTCTCGTTGTATATCCTTTAATTCTAGAGTTAAATTGATAAATAACGTGTGCGAATTTGTTTAACGCATTTGTTTTGGTTACTCGACGTCTCCGTTCTCGTGTAGCCTATATATTGCGTTTTTTTTTTTAATTTGCTTACCGGGCTAAAGGTTAGCATGTTTAAAATACGTAAGTCGTTTTGTTCATCAAATTTAAGTAGATAACTCATCAGTTGTTTGCATCAGAGCGACAATTTTTGAGATAGTTATTAAAACTGTTTAAAGGTTGTCAAACGTTGTTTCTCGTTGTATATCCTTTAATTCTAGAGTTAAATTGATAAATAACGTGTACGAATTTGTTTAACGCATTTGTTTTGGTTACTCGACGTCTCCGTTCTCGTGTAGCCTACATATTGCGTTTTTTTTTAATTTGCTTACCGGGCTAATGGTTAGCATGTTTAAAATACGTAAGTCGTTTTGTTCAACAAATTTGAGTAGATGACTCAGCAGTTGTTTGCATCAGAGCGACAATTTTTGAGATAGTTATTAAAACTGTTTAAAGGTTGTCAAACGTTGTTTCTCGTTGTATATCCTTTAATTCTAGAGTTAAATTGATAAATAACGTGTACGAATTTGTTTAGCGCATTTGTTTTGGTTACTCGACGTCTCCGTTCTCGTGTAGCCTACATATTGCGTTTTTTTTTTTATTTGCTTACCGCGCTAAAGGTTAGCATGTTTAAAATACGTAAGTCGTTTTGTTCATCAAATTTAAGTAGACTACTCATCAGTTGTTTGCATCAGAGAGACAATTTTTGAGATAGTTATTAAAACTGTTTAAAGGTTGTCAAACGTTGTTTCTCGTTGTATATCCTTTAATTCTAGAGTTAAATTGATAAATAACGTGTACGAATTTTTTTAACGCATTTGTGATGGTTACTCGACGTCTCCGTTCTCGTGTAGCCTACATATTGCGTTTTTTTTTTAATTTGCTTACCGGGCTAAAGGTTAGCATGCTTAAAATACGTAAGTCGTTTTGTTCAACAAATTTAAGTAGATAACTCATCAGTTGTTTGCATCAGAGCGATAATTTTTGAGATAGTTATTAAAACTGTTTAAAGGTTGTCAAACGTTGTATATCCTTTAATTCTAGAGTTAAATTGATAAATAACGTGTACGAATTTGTTTAACGCATTTGTTTTGGTTACTCGACTTCTCCGTTCTCGTGTAGCCTACATATTGCGTTTTTTTTTTTAATTTGCTTACCGGGCTAAAGGTTAGCATGTTTAAAATACGTAAGGCGTTTTGTTCATCAAATTTAAGTAGATAACTCATCAGTTGTTTGCATCAGAGAGACAATTTTTGAGATAGTTATTAAAACTGTTTAAAGGTTGTCAAACGTTGTTTCTCGTTGTATATCCTTTAATTCTAGAGTTAAATTGATAAATAACGTGTACGAATTTGTTTAACGCATTTGTTTTGGTTACTCGACGTCTCCGTTCTCGTGTAGCCTACATATTGCGTTTTTTTTTTAATTTGCTTACCGGGCTAAAGGTTAGCATGTTTAAAATACGTAAGTCGTTTTGTTCATCAAATTTAAGTAGATAACTCATCAGTTGTTTGCATCAGAGCGACAATTTTTGAGATAGTTATTAAAACTGTTTAAAGGTTGTCAAACGTTGTTTCTCGTTGTATATCCTTTAATTCTAGAGTTAAATTGATAAATAACGTGTACGAATTTTTTTAACGCATTTGTGATGGTTACTCGACGTCTCCGTTCTCGTGTAGCCTACATATTGCGTTTTTTTTTTAATTTGCTTACCGGGCTAAAGGTTAGCATGCTTAAAATACGTAAGTCGTTTTGTTCAACAAATTTAAGTAGATAACTCATCAGTTGTTTGCATCAGAGCGATAATTTTTGAGATAGTTATTAAAACTGTTTAAAGGTTGTCAAACGTTGTAAATCCTTTAATTCTAGAGTTAAATTGATAAATAACGTGTACGAATTTGTTTAACGCATTTGTTTTGGTTACTCGACTTCTCCGTTCTCGTGTAGCCTACATATTGCGTTTTTTTTTTAATTTGCTTACCGGGCTAAAGGTTAGCATGTTTAAAATACGTAAGGCGTTTTGTTCATCAAATTTAAGTAGATAACTCATCAGTTGTTTGCATCAGAGAGACAATTTTTGAGATAGTTATTAAAACTGTTTAAAGGTTGTCAAACGTTGTTTCTCGTTGTATATCCTTTAATTCTAGAGTTAAATTGATAAATAACGTGTACGAATTTGTTTAACGCATTTGTTTTGGTTACTCGACGTCTCCGTTCTCGTGTAGCCTACATATTGCGTTTTTTTTTTAATTTGCTTACCGGGCTAAAGGTTAGCATGTTTAAAATACGTAAGTCGTTTTGTTCATCAAATTTAAGTAGATAACTCATCAGTTGTTTGCATCAGAGCGACAATTTTTGAGATAGTTATTAAAACTGTTTAAAGGTTGTCAAACGTTGTTTCTCGTTGTATATCCTTTAATTCTAGAGTTAAATTGATAAATAACGTGTACGAATTTGTTTAACGCATTTGTTTTGGTTACTCGACGTCTCCGTTCTCGTGTAGCCTACATATTGCGTTTTTTTTTTAATTTGCTTACCGGGCTAAAGATTAGCATGTTTAAAATACGTAAGTCGTTTTTTTCAACAAATTTGAGTAGATAACTCATCAGTTGTTTGCATCAGAGCTACAATTTTTGAGATAGTTATTAAAACTGTTTAAAGGTTGTCAAACGTTATTTCTCGTTGTATATCCTTTAATTCTAGAGTTAAATTGATAAATAACGTGTACGAATTTGTTTAACGCATTTCTTTTGGTTACACGACGTCTCCGTTCTCGTGTATCCTACATATTGCGTTTTTTTTTTAATTTGCTTACCGGGCTAAAGGTTAGCATGTTTAAAATACGTAAGTCGTTTTGTTCAACAAATTTGAGTAGATAACTCATCAGTTGTTTGCATCAGAGCGACAATTTTTGAGATAGCTATTAAAACTGTTTAAAGGTTGTCAAACGTTGTTTCTCGTTGTATATCCTTTAATTCTAGAGTTAAATTGATAAATAACGTGTACGAATTTGTTTAACGCATTTGTTTTGGTTACTCGACGTCTCCGTTCTCGTGTAGCCTACATATTGCGTTTTTTTTTTAATTTGCTTACCGGGCTAATGGTTAGCATGCTTAAAATACGTAAGTAGTTTTGTTCATCAAATTTAAGTAGATAACTCATCAGTTGTTTGCATCAGAGCGACAATTTTTGAGATAGTTATTAAAACTGTTTAAAGGTTGTCAAACGTTGTTTCTCGTTGCATATCCTATAATTCTAGAGTTAAATTGATAAATAACGTGTACGAATTTGTTTAACGCATTTGTTTTGGTTACTCGACGTCTCCGTTCTCGTGTAGCCTACATATTGCGTTTTTTTTTAATTTGCTTACCGGGCTAAAGGTTAGCATGTTTAAAATACGTAAGTCGTTTTGTTCAACAAATTTAAGTAGATAACTCATCAGTTGTTTGCATCAGAGCGACAATTTTTGAGATAGTTATTAAAACTGTTTAAAGGTTGTCAAACGTTGTTTCTCGTTGTATATCCTTTAATTCTAGAGTTAAATTGATAAATAACGTGTACGAATTTGTTTAACGCATTTGTTTTGGTTACTCGACGTCTCCGTTCTCGTGTAGCCAACATATTGCGTTTTTTTTTTAATTTGCTTGCCGGGCTAAAGGTTAGCATGTTTAAAATACGTAAGTCGTTTTGTTCATCAAATTTAAGTAGATAACTCATCAGTTGTTTGCATGAGAGCGACAATTTTTGAGATAGTTATTAAAACTGTTTAAAGGTTGTCAAACGTTGTTTCTCGTTGTATATCCTTTAATTCTAGAGTTAAATTGATAAATAACGTGTGCGAATTTGTTTAACGCATTTGTTTTGGTTACTCGACGTCTCCGTTCTCGTGTAGCCTATATATTGCGTTTTTTTTTTTAATTTGCTTACCGGGCTAAAGGTTAGCATGTTTAAAATACGTAAGTCGTTTTGTTCATCAAATTTAAGTAGATAACTCATCAGTTGTTTGCATCAGAGCGACAATTTTTGAGATAGTTATTAAAACTGTTTAAAGGTTGTCAAACGTTGTTTCTCGTTGTATATCCTTTAATTCTAGAGTTAACTTGATAAATAACGTGTACGAATTTGTTTAACGCATTTGTTTTGGTTACTCGACGTCTCCGTTCTCGTGTAGCCTACATATTGCGTTTTTTTTTAATTTGCTTACCGGGCTAATGGTTAGCATGTTTAAAATACGTAAGTCGTTTTGTTCAACAAATTTGAGTAGATAACTCAGCAGTTGTTTGCATCAGAGCGACAATTTTTGAGATAGTTATTAAAACTGTTTAAAGGTTGTCAAACGTTGTTTCTCGTTGTATATCCTTTAATTCTAGAGTTAAATTGATAAATAACGTGTACGAATTTGTTTAGCGCATTTGTTTTGGTTACTCGACGTCTCCGTTCTCGTGTAGCCTACATATTGCGTTTTTTTTTTTATTTGCTTACCGCGCTAAAGGTTAGCATGTTTAAAATACGTAAGTCGTTTTGTTCATCAAATTTAAGTAGACTACTCATCAGTTGTTTGCATCAGAGCGACAATTTTTGAGATAGTTATTAAAACTGTTTAAAGGTTGTCAAACGTTGTTTCTCGTTGTATATCCTTTAATTCTAGAGTTAAATTGATAAATAACATGTACGAATTTGTTTAACGCATTTGTGATGGTTACTCGACGTCTCCGTTCTCGTGTAGCCTACATATTGCGTTTTTTTTTTAATTTGCTTACCGGGCTAAAGGTTAGCATGTTTAAAATACGTAAGTCGTTTTGTTCAACAAATTTAAGTAGATAACTCATCAGTTGTTTGCATCAGAGCGACAATTTTTGAGATAGTTATTAAAACTGTTTAAAGGTTGTCAAACGTTGTTTCTCGTTGTATATCCTTTAATTCTAGAGCTAAATTGATAAATAACGTGTACGAATTTGTTTAACGCATTTGTGATGGTTACTCGACGTCTCCGTTCTCGTGTAGCCTACATATTGCGTTTTTTTTTTAATTTGCTTACCGGGCTAAAGGTTAGCATGCTTAAAATACGTAAGTCGTTTTGTTCAACAAATTTAAGTAGATAACTCATCAGTTGTTTGCATCAGAGCGATAATTTTTGAGATAGTTATTAAAACTGTTTAAAGGTTGTCAAACGTTGTTTCTCGTTGTATATCCTTTAATTCTAGAGTTAAATTGATAAATAACGTGTACGAATTTGTTTAACGCATTTGTTTTGGTTACACGACGTCTCCGTTCTCGTGTAGCCTACATATTGCGTTTTTCTTTTAATTTGCTTACCGGGCTAAAGGTTAGCATGTTTAAAATACGTAAGTCGTTTTGTTCATCAAATTTAAGTAGATAACTCATCAGTTGTTTGCATCAGAGCGACAATTTTTGAGATAGTTATTAAAACTGTTTAAAGGTTGTCAAACGTTGTTTCTCGTTGTATATCCTTTAATTCTAGAGTTAAATTGATAAATAACGTGTACGAATTTGTTTAACGCATTTGTTTTGGTTACTCGACGTCTCCGTTCTCGTGTAGCCTACATATTGCGTTTTTTTTTTTAATTTGCTTACCGGACTAAAGGTTAGCATGTTTAAAATACGTAAGTTGTTTTGTTCATCAAATTTAAGTAGATAACTCATCAGTTGTTTGCATCAGAGCGACAATTTTTGGGATAGTTATTAAAACTGTTTAAAGGTTGTCAAACGTTGTTTCTCGTTGTATATCCTTTAATCGTAGAGTTAAATTGATAAATAACGTGTACGAATTTGTTTAACGCATTTGTTTTGGTTACTCGACGTCTCCGTTCTCGTGTAGCCTACATATTGCGTTTTTTTTTTTAATTTGCTTACCGGGCTAAAGGTTAGCATGTTTAAAATACGTAAGTCGTTTTGTTCATCAAATATAAGTAGATAACTCATCAGTTGTTTGCATCAGAGCGACAATTTTTGAGATAGTTATTAAAACTGTTTAAAGGTTGTCAAACGTTGTTTCTCGTTGTATATCCTTTAATTCTAGAGTTAAATTGATAAATAACGTGTACGAATTTGTTTAACGCATTTGTTTTGGTTTCTCGACGTCTCCGTTCTCGTGTAGCCTACATATTGCGTTTTTTTTTTAATTTGCTTACCGGGCTAAAGGTTAGCATGTTTAAAATACGTAAGTCGTTTTGTTCAACAAATTTGAGTAGATAACTCAGCAGTTGTTTGCATCAGAGCGACAATTTTTGAGATAGTTATTAAAACTGTTTAAAGGTTGTCAAACGTTGTTTCTCGTTGTATATCCTTTAATTCTAGGGTTAAATTGATAAATAACGTGTACGAATTTGTTTAACGTATTTGTTTTGGTTACTCGACGTCTCCGTTCTCGTGTAGCCTACATGTTGCGTTTTTTTTTTAATTTGCTTACCGGGCTAAAGGTTAGCATGTTTAAAATACGTAAGTCGTTTTGTTCATCAAATTTAAGTAGATAACTCATCAGTTGTTTGCATCAGAGCGACAATTTTTGAGATAGTTATTAAAACTGTTTAAAGGTTGTCAAACGTTGTTTCTCGTTGTATATCCTTTAATTCTAGAGTTAAATTGATAAATAACGTGTACGAATTTGTTTAACGCATTTGTGATGGTTACTCGACGTCTCCGTTCTCGTGTAGCCTACATATTGCGTTTTTTTTTTAATTTGCTTACCGGGCTAAAGGTTAGCATGCTTAAAATACGTAAGTCGTTTTGTTCAACAAATTTAAGTAGATAACTCATCAGTTGTTTGCATCAGAGCTATAATTTTTGAGATAGTTATTAAAACTGTTTAAAGGTTGTCAAACGTTGTATATCCTTTAATTCTAGAGTTAAATTGATAAATAACGTGTACGAATTTGTTTAACGCATTTGTTTTGGTTACTCGACGTCTCCGTTCTCGTGTAGCCTACATATCGCGTTTTTTTTTAATTTGCTTACCGGGCTAAAGGTTAGCATGTTTAAAATACGTAAGTCGTTTTGTTCATCAAATTTAAGTAAATAACTCATCAGTTGTTTGCATCAGAGCGACAATTTTTGAGATAGTTATTAAAACTGTTTAAAGGTTGTCAAACGTTGTTTCTCGTTGTATATCCTTTAATTCTAGAGTTAAATTGATAAATAACGTGTACGAATTTGTTTAACGCATTTGTTTTGGTTACTCGACGTCTCCGTTCTCGTGCAGCCTACATATTGCGTTTTTTTTTAATTTGCTTACCGGGCTAAAGGTTAGCATGTTTAAAATACGTAAGTCGTTTTGTTCATCAAATTTAAGTAGATAACTCATCAGTTGTTTGCATCAGAGCGACAATTTTTGAGATAGTTATTAAAACTGTTTAAAGGTTGTCAAACGTTGTTTCTCGTTGTATATCCTTTAATTCTAGAGTTAAATTGATAAATAACGTGTACGAATTTGTTTAACGCATTTGTTTTGGTTACTCGACGTCTCCGTTCTCGTGTAGCCTACATATTGCGTTTTTTTTTAAATTTGCTTACCGGGCTAAAGGTTAGCATGTTTAAAATACGTAAGTTGTTTTGTTCATCAAATTTAAGTAGATAACTCATCAGTTGTTTGCATCAGAGCGACAATTTTTGAGATAGTTATTAAAACTGTTTAAAGGTTGTCAAACGTTGTTTCTCGTTGTATATCCTTTAATTCTAGAGTTAAATTGATAAATAACGTGTACGAATTTGTTTAACGCATTTGTTTTGGTTACTCGACGTATCCGTTCTCGTGTAGCCTACATATTGCGTTTTTTTTTTAATTTGCTTACCGGGCTAAAGGTTAGCATGTTTAAAATACGTAAGTCGTTTTGTTCATCAAATTTAAGTAGATAACTCATCAGTTGTTTGCATCAGAGCGACAATTTTTGAGATAGTTATTAAAACTGTTTAAATGTTGTCAAACGTTGTTTCTCGTTGTATATCCTTTAATTCTAGAGTTAAATTGATAAATAACGTGTACGAATTTGTTTAACGCATTTGTTTTGGTTACTCGACGTCTCCGTTCTCGTGTAGCCTACATATTGCGTTTTTTTTTTTAATTTGCTTACCGGGCTAAAGGTTAGCATGTTTAAAATACGTAAGTCGTTTTGTTCAACAAATTTGAGTAGATAACTCATCAGTTGTTTGCATCAGAGCGACAATTTTTGAGATAGTTATTAAAACTGTTTAAAGGTTGTCAAACGTTGTTTCTCGTTGTATATCCTTTAATTCTAGAGTTAAATTGATAAATAACGTGTACGAATTTGTTTAACGCATTTGTTTTGGTTACTCGACGTCTCCGTTCTCGTGTAGCCTACATATTGCGTTTTTTTTTTTAATTTGCTTACCGGGCTAAAGGTTAGCATGTTTAAAATACGTAAGTCGTTTTGTTCATCAAATTTAAGTAGATAACTCATCAGTTGTTTGCATCAGAGCGACAATTTTTGAGATAGTTATTAAAACTGTTTAAAGGTTGTCAAACGTTGTTTCTCGTTGTATATCCTTTAATTCTAGAGTTAAATTGATAAATAACGTGTACGAATTTGTTTAACGCATTTGTTTTGGTTACTCGACGTCTCCGTTCTCGTGTAGCCTACATATTGGGTTTTTTTTTAATTTGCTTACCGGGCTAAAGGTTAGCATGTTTAAAATACGTAAGTCGTTTTGTTCAACAAATTTGAGTAGATAACTCAGCAGTTGTTTGCATCAGAGCGACAATTTTTGAGATAGTTATTAAAACTGTTTAAAGGTTGTCAAACGTTGTTTCTCGTTGTATATCCTTTAATTCTAGAGTTAAATTGATAAATAACGTGTACGAATTTGTTTAACGTATTTGTTTTGGTTACTCGATGTCTCCGTTCTCGTGTAGCCTACATGTTGCGTTTTTTTTTTAATTTGCTTACCGGGCTAAAGGTTAGCATGTTTAAAATACGTAAGTCGTTTTGTTCATCAAATTTATGTAGATAACTCATCAGTTGTTTGCATCAGAGCGACAATTTTTGAGATAGTTATTAAAACTGTTTAAAGGTTGTCAAACGTTGTTTCTCGTTGTATATCCTTTAATTCTAGAGTTAAATTGATAAATAACGTGTACGAATTTGTTTAACGCATTTGTTTTCGTTACTCGACGTCTCCGTTCTCGTGTAGCCTACATATTGCGTTTTTTTTTTAATTTGCTTACCGGGCTAAAGGTTAGCATGCTTAAAATACGTAAGTCGTTTTGTTCATCAAATTTAAGTAGATAACTCATCAGTTGTTTTCATCAGAGCGATAATTTTTGAGATAGTTATTAAAACTGTTTAAAGGTTGTCAAACGTTGTTTCTCGTTGTATATCCTTTAATTCTAGAGTTAAATTGATAAATAACGTGTACGAATTTGTTTAACGCATTTCTTTTGGTTACTCGACTCTCGTGTAGCCTACATATTGCGTTTTTTTTTTAATTTGCTTACCGGGCTAAAGGTTAGCATGTTTAAAATACGTAAGTCGTTTTGTTCAACAAATTTGAGTAGATAACTCAGCAGTTGTTTGCATCAGAGCGACAATTTTTGAGATAGTTATTAAAACTGTTTAAAGGTTGTCAAACGTTGTTTCTCGTTGTATATCCTTTAATTCTAGAGTTAAATTGATAAATAACGTGTACGAATTTGTTTAACGTATTTGTTTTGGTTACTCGACGTCTCCGTTCTCTTGTAGCCTACATATTGCGTTTTTTTTTTAATTTGCTTACCGGGCTAAAAGTTAGTATGCTTAAAATACGTAAGTCGTTTTGTTCAACAAATTTAAGTAGATAACTCATCAGTTTTTTTTATCAGAGCGATAATTTTTGAGATAGTTATTAAAACTGTTTAAAGGTTGTCAAACGTTGTTTCTCGTTGTATATCCTTTAATTCTAGAGTTAAATTGATAAATAACGTGTACGAATTTGTTTAACGCATTTGTTTTGGTTACTCGACGTCTCCGTTCTCGTGTAGCCTACATATTGCGTTTTTTTTTTTAATTTGCTTACCGGGCTAAAGGTTAGCATGTTTAAAATACGTAAGTCGTTTTGTTCAACAAATTTAAGTAGATAACTCATCAATTGTTTGCATCAGAGCGACAATTTTTGAGATAGTTATTAAAACTGTTTAAAGGTTGTCAAACGTTGTTTCTCGTTGTATATCCTTTAATTCTAGAGTTAAATTGATAAATAACGTGTACGAATTTGTTTAACGCATTTGTTTTGGTTACTCGACGTCTCCGTTCTCGTGTAGCCTACATATTGCGTTTTTTTTTTAATTTGCTTACCGGGCTAAAGGTTAGCATGCTTAAAATACGTAAGTCGTTTTGTTCAACAAATTTGAGTAGATAACTCAGCAGTTGTTTGCATCAGAGCGACAATTTTTGAGATAGTTATTAAAACTGTTTAAAGGTTGTCAAACGTTGTTTCTCGTTGTATATCCTTTAATTCTAGAGTTAAATTGATAAATAACGTGTACGAATTTGTTTAACGCATTTGTTTTGGTTACTCGACGTCTCCGTTCTCGTGTAGCCTACATATTGCGTTTTTTTTTTAATTTGCTTACCGAGCTAAAGGTTAGCATGTTTAAAATACGTAAGTCGTTTTGTTCATCAAATTTAAGTAGATAACTCATCAGTTGTTTGCATCAGAGCGACAATTTTTGAGATAGTTATTAAAACTGTTTAAAGGTTGTCAAACGTTGTTTCTCGTTGTATATCCTTTAATTCTAGAGTTAAATTGATAAATAACGTGTACGAATTTGTTTAACGCATTTGTTTTGGTTACTCGACGTCTCCGTTCTCGTGTAGCCTACATATTGCGTTTTTTTTTAATTTGCTTACCGTGCTAAAGGTTAGCATGTTTAAAATACGTAAGTCGTTTTGTTCAACAAATTTGAGTAGATAACTCATCAGTTGTTTGCATCAGAGCGACAATTTTTGAGATAGTTATTAAAACTGTTTAAAGGTTGTCAAACGTTGTTTCTCGTTGTATATCCTTTAATTCTAGAGTTAATTTGATAAATAATGTGTACGAATTTGTTTAACGTATTTCTTTTGGTTACTCGACGTCTCCGTTCTCGTGTAGCCTACATGTTGCGTTTTTTTTTTAATTTGCTTACCGGGCTAAAGGTTAGCATATTTAAAATACGTAAGTCGTTTTGTTCATCAAATTTAAGTAGATAACTCATCAGTTGTTTGCATCAGAGCGACAATTTTTGAGATAGTTATTAAAATTGTTTAAAGGTTGTCAAACGTTGTTTCTCGTTGTATATCCTTTAATTCTAGAGTTAAATTGATAAATAACGTGTACGAATTTGTTTAACGCATTTGTTTTGATTACTCGACGTCTCCGTTCTCGTGTAGCCTACATATTGCGTTTTTTTTTTTAATTTGCTTACCGGGCTAAAGGTTAGCATGCTTAAGATACGTAAGCCGTTTTGTTCATCAAATTTAAGTAGATAACTCATCAGTTGTTTGCATCAGAGCGATAATTTTTGAGATAGTTATTAAAACTGTTTAAAGGTTGTCAAACGTTGTTTCTCGTTGTATATCCTTTAATTCTAGAGTTAAATTGATAAATAACGTGTACGAATTTGTTTAACGCATTTCTTTTGGTTACTCGACGTCTCCGTTCTCGTGTAGCCTACATATTGCGTTTTTTTTTTAATTTGCTTACCGGGCTAAAGGTTAGCATGTTTAAAATACGTAAGTCGTTTTGTTCAACAAATTTGAGTAGATAACTCAGCAGTTGTTTGCATCAGAGCGACAATTTTTGAGATAGTTATTAAAACTGTTTAAAGGTTGTCAAACGTTGTTTCTCGTTGTATATCCTTTAATTCTAGAGTTAAATTGATAAATAACGTGTACGAATTTGTTTAACGTATTTTTTTTGGGTACTCGACGTCTCCGTTCTCGTGTAGCCTATATGTTGCGTTTTTTTTTTTAATTTGCTTACCGGGCTAAAGGTTAGCATGTTTAAAATACGTAAGTCGTTTTGTTCATCAAATTTAAGTAGATAACTCATCAGTTGTTTGCATCAGAGCGACAATTTTTGAGATAGTTACTAAAACTGTTTAAAGATTGTCAAACGTTGTTTCTCGTTGTATATCCTTTAATTCTAGAGTTAAATTGATAAATAACGTGTACGAATTTGTTTAACGCATTTGTTTTGGTTACTCGACGTCTCCGTTCTCGTGTAGCCTACATATTGCGTTTTTTTTTTTAATTTGCTTACCGGGCTAAAGGTTAGCATGTTTAAAATACGTAAGTCGTTTTGTTCATCAAATTTAAGTAGATAACTCATCAGTTGTTTGCATCAGAGCGACAATTTTTGAGATAGTTATTAAAACTGTTTAAAGGTTGTCAAACGTTGTTTCTCGTTGTATATCCTTTAATTCTAGAGTTAAATTGATAAATAACGTGTACGAATTTGTTTAACGCATTTGTTTTGGTTACTCGACGTCTCCGTTCTCGTGTAGCCTACTTATTGCGTTTTTTTTTTAATTTGCTTACCGGGCTAAAGGTTAGCATGTTTAAAATACGTAAGTCGTTTTGTTCATCAAATTTAAGTAGATAACTCATCAGTTGTTTGCATCAGAGCGACAATTTTTGAGATAGTTATTAAAACTGTTTAAAGGTTGTCAAACGTTGTTTCTCGTTGTATATCCTTTAATTCTAGAGTTAAATTGATAAATAACGTGTACGAATTTGTTTAACGCATTTGTTTTGGTTACTCGACGTCTCTGTTCTCGTGTAGCCTACATATTGCGTTTTTTTTTTTTAATTTGCTTACCGGGCTAAAGGTTAGCATGCTTAAAATACGTAAGTCGTTTTGTTCATCAAATTTAATTAGATAACTCATCAGTTGTTTGCATCAGAGCGACAATTTTTGAGATAGTTATTAAAACGGTTTAAAGGTTGTCAAACGTTGTTTCTCGTTGTATATCCTTTAATTCTAGAGTTAAGTTGATAAATAACGTGTACAAATTTGTTAAACGCATTTGTTTTGGTTACTCGACGTCTCCGTTCTCGTGTAGCCTACATATTGCGTTTTTTTTTTTTAATTTGCTTACCGGGCTAAAGGTTAGCATGTTTAAAATACGTAAGTCGTTTTGTTCATCAAATTTAAGTAGATAACTCATCAGTTGTTTGCATCAGAGCCATAATTTTTGAGATAGTTATTAAAACTGTTTAAAGGTTGTCAAAAGTTGTTTCTCGTTGTATATCCTTTAATTCTAGAGTTAGATTGATAAATAACGCGAACGAATTTGTTTAACGCATTTGTTTTGGTTACTCGACCTCTCCGTTCTCGTGTAGCCTACATATTGCGTTTTTTTTTTTAATTTGCTTACCGGGCTAAAGGTTAGCATGTTTAAAATACGTAAGTCGTTTTGTTCAACAAATTTAAGTAGATAACTCATCAGTTGCTTGCATCAGAGCGATAATTTTTGAGATAGTTATTAAAACTGTTTAAAGGTTGTCAAACGTTGTTTCTCGTTGTATATCCTTTAATTCTAGAGTTAAATTGATAAATAACGTGTACGAATTTGTTTAATGCATTTGTTTTGGTTACTCGACGTCTCCGTTCTCGTGTAGCCTACATATTGCGTTTTTTTTTAATTTGCTTACCGGGCTAAAGGTTAGCATGTTTAAAATACGTAAGTCGTTTTGTTCAACAAATTTAAGTAGATAACTCATCAGTTGTTTGCATCAGAGCGATAATTTTTGAGATAGTTATTAAAACTGTTTAAAAGTTGTCAAACGTTGTTTCTCTTTGTATATCCTTTAATTCTAGAGTTAAATTGATAAATAACGTGTACGAATTTGTTTAACGCATTTGTTTTGGTTACTCGACGTCTCCGTTCTCGTGTAGCCTACATATTGCGTTTTTTTTTTTAATTTGCTTACCGGGCTAAAGGTTAGCATGTTTAAAATACGTAAGTCGCTTTGTTCATCAAATTTAAATAGATAACTCATCAGTTGTTTGCATCAGAGCGATAATTTTTGAGATAGTTATTAAAACTGTTTAAAGGTTGTCAAACGTTGTTTCTCGTTGTATATCCTTTAATTCTAGAGTTAAATTGATAAATAACGTGTACGAATTTGTTTAACGTATTTGTTTTGGTTACTCGACGTCTCCGTTCTCTTGTAGCCTACATATTGCGTTTTTTTTTAATTTGCTTACCGGGCTAAAGGTTAGCATGCTTAAAATACGTAAGTCGTTTTGTTCAACAAATTTAAGTAGATAACTCATCAGTTGTTAGCATCAGAGCGATAATTTTTGAGATAGTTATTAAAACTGTTTAAAGGTTGTCAAACGTTGTTTCTCGTTGTATATCCTTTAATTCTAGAGTTAAATTGATAAATAACGTGTACGAATTTGTTTAACGCATTTGTTTTGGTTACTCGACGTCTCCGTTCTCGTGTAGCCTACATATTGCGTTTTTTTTTTAATTTGCTTACCGGGCTAAAGGTTAGCATGTTTAAAATACGTAAGTCGTTTTGTTCAACAAATTTAAGTAGATAACTCATCAGTTGTTTGCATCAGAGCGACAATTTTTGAGATAGTTATTAAAACTGTTTAAAGGTTGTCAAATGTTGTTTCTCGTTGTATATCCTTTAATTCTAGAGTTAAATTGATAAATAACGTGTACGAATTTGTTTAACGCATTTGTTTTGGTTACTCGACGTCTCCGTTCTCGTGTAGCCTACATATTGCGTTTTTTTTTTTAATTTGCTTACCGGGCTAAAGGTTAGCATGCTTAAAATACGTAAGTCGTTTTGTTCAACAAATTTGAGTAGATAACTCAGCAGTTGTTTGCATCAGAGCGACAATTTTTGAGATAGTTATTAAAACTGTTTAAAGGTTGTCAAACGTTGTTTCTCGTTGTATATCCTTTAATTCTAGAGTTAAATTGATAAATAACGTGTACGAATTTGTTTAACGCATTTGTTTTGGTTACTCGACGTCTCCGTTCTCGTGTAGCCTACATATTGCGTTTTTTTTTTAATTTGCTTACCGGGCTAAAGGTTAGCATGTTTAAAATACGTAAGTCGTTTTGTTCATCAAATTTAAGTAGATAACTCTTCAGTTGTTTGCATCAGAGCGACAATTTTTGAGATAGTTATTAAAACTGTTTAAAGGTTGTCAAACGATGTTTCTCGTTGTATATCCTTTAATTCTAGAGTTAAATTGATAAATAACGTGTACGAATTTGTTTAACGCATTTGTTTTGGTTACTCGACGTCTCCGTTCTCGTGTAGCCTACATATTGCGTTTTTTTTTTTTAATTTGCTTACCGGGCTAAAGGTTAGCATGCTTAAAATACGTAAGTCGTTTTGTTCATCAAATTTAAGTAGATAACTCATCAGTTGTTTGCATCAGAGCGACAATTTTTGAGATAGTTATTAAAACTGTTTAAAGGTTGTCAAACGTTGTTTCTCGTTGTATATCCTTTAATTCTAGAGTTAAATTGATAAATAACGTGTATGAATTTGTTTAACGCATTTGTTTTGGTTACTCGACGTCTCCGTTCTCGTGTAGCCTACATATTGCGTTTTTTTTTAATTTGCTTACCGGGCTAAAGGTTAGAATGTTTAAAATACGTAAGTCGTTTTGTTCAACAAATTTGAGTAGATAACTCATCAGTTGTTTGCATCAGAGCGACAATTTTTGAGATAGTTATTAAAACTGTTTAAAGGTTGTCAAACGTTGTTTCTCGTTGTATATCCTTTAATTCTAGAGTTAATTTGATAAATAATGTGTACGAATTTGTTTAACGTATTTCTTTTGGTTACTCGACGTCTCCGTTCTCGTGTAGCCTACATGTTGTGTTTTTTTTTTAATTTGCTTACCGGGCTAAAGGTTAGCATGTTTAAAATACGAAAGTCGCTTTGTTCATCAAATTTAAGTAGATAACTCATCAGTTGTTTGCATCAGAGCGATAATTTTTGAGATAGTTATTAAAACTGTTTAAAGGTTGTCAAACGTTGTTTCTCGTTGTATATCCTTTAATTCTAGAGTTAAATTGATAAATAACGTGTACGAATTTGTTTAACGTATTTGTTTTGGTTACTCGACGTCTCCGTTCTCTTGTAGCCTACATATTGCGTTTTTTTTTTAATTTGCTTACCGGGCTAAAGGTTAGCATGCTTAAAATACGTAAGTCGTTTTGTTCAACAAATTTAAGTAGATAACTCATCAGTTGTTAGCATCAGAGCGATAATTTTTGAGATAGTTATTAAAACTGTTTAAAGGTTGTCAAACGTTGTTTCTCGTTGTATATCCTTTAATTCTAGAGTTAAATTGATAAATAACGTGTACGAATTTGTTTAACGCATTTGTTTTGGTTACTCGACGTCTCCGTTCTCGTGTAGCCTACATATTGCGTTTTTTTTTTTAATTTGCTTACCGGGCTAAAGGTTAGCATGTTTAAAATACGTAAGTCGTTTTGTTCAACAAATTTAAGTAGATAACTCATCAGTTGTTTGCATCAGAGCGACAATTTTTGAGATAGTTATTAAAACTGTTTAAAGGTTGTCAAATGTTGTTTCTCGTTGTATATCCTTTAATTCTAGAGTTAAATTGATAACTAACGTGTACGAATTTGTTTAACGCATTTGTTTTGGTTACTCGACGTCTCCGTTCTCGTGTAGCCTACATATTGCGTTTTTTTTTTTAATTTGCTTACCGGGCTAAAGGTTAGCATGCTTAAAATACGTAAGTCGTTTTGTTCAACAAATTTGAGTAGATAACTCAGCAGTTGTTTGCATCAGAGCGACAATTTTTGAGATAGTTATTAAAATTGTTTAAAAGTTGTCAAACGTTGTTTCTCGTTGTATATCCTTTAATTCTAGAGTTAAATTGATAAATAACGTGTACGAATTTGTTTAACGCATTTGTTTTGGTTACTCGACGTCTCCGTTCTCGTGTAGCCTACATATTGCGTTTTTTTTTTAATTTGCTTACCGGGCTAAAGGTTAGCATGTTTAAAATACGTAAGTCGTTTTGTTCATCAAATTTAAGTAGATAACTCTTCAGTTGTTTGCATCAGAGCGACAATTTTTGAGATAGTTATTAAAACTGTTTAAAGGTTGTCAAACGATGTTTCTCGTTGTATATCCTTTAATTCTAGAGTTAAATTGATAAATAACGTGTACGAATTTGTTTAACGCATTTGTTTTGGTTACTCGACGTCTCCGTTCTCGTGTAGCCTACATATTGCGTTTTTTTTTTAATTTGCTTACCGGGCTAAAGGTTAGCATGTTTAAAATACGTAAGTCGTTTTGTTCATCAAATTTAAGTAGATAACTCTTCAGTTGTTTGCATCAGAGCGACAATTTTTGAGATAGTTATTAAAACTGTTTAAAGGTTGTCAAACGATGTTTCTCGTTGTATATCCTTTAATTCTAGAGTTAAATTGATAAATAACGTGTACGAATTTGTTTAACGCATTTGTTTTGGTTACTCGACGTCTCCGTTCTCGTGTAGCCTACATATTGCGTTTTTTTTTTAATTTGCTTACCGGGCTAAAGGTTAGCATGTTTAAAATACGTAAGTCGTTTTGTTCATCAAATTTAAGTAGATAACTCTTCAGTTGTTTGCATCAGAGCGACAATTTTTGAGATAGTTATTAAAACTGTTTAAAGGTTGTCAAACGATGTTTCTCGTTGTATATCCTTTAATTCTAGAGTTAAATTGATAAATAACGTGTACGAATTTGTTTAACGCATTTGTTTTGGTTACTCGACGTCTCCGTTCTCGTGTAGCCTACATATTGCGTTTTTTTTTTTAATTTGCTTACCGGGCTAAAGGTTAGCATGCTTAAAATACGTAAGTCGTTTTGTTCAACAAATTTGAGTAGATAACTCAGCAGTTGTTTGCATCAGAGCGACAATTTTTGAGATAGTTATTAAAACTGTTTAAAGGTTGTCAAACGTTGTTTCTCGTTGTATATCCTTTAATTCTAGAGTTAAATTGATAAATAACGTGTACGAATTTGTTTAACGCATTTGTTTTGGTTACTCGACGTCTCCGTTCTCGTGTAGCCTACATATTGCGTTTTTTTTTTAATTTGCTTACCGGGCTAAAGGTTAGCATGTTTAAAATACGTAAGTCGTTTTGTTCATCAAATTTAAGTAGATAACTCTTCAGTTGTTTGCATCAGAGCGACAATTTTTGAGATAGTTATTAAAACTGTTTAAAGGTTGTCAAACGATGTTTCTCGTTGTATATCCTTTAATTCTAGAGTTAAATTGATAAATAACGTGTACGAATTTGTTTAACGCATTTGTTTTGGTTACTCGACGTCTCCGTTCTCGTGTAGCCTACATATTGCGTTTTTTTTTTTTAATTTGCTTACCGGGCTAAAGGTTAGCATGCTTAAAATACGTAAGTCGTTTTGTTCATCAAATTTAAGTAGATAACTCATCAGTTGTTTGCATCAGAGCGACAATTTTTGAGATAGTTATTAAAACTGTTTAAAGGTTGTCAAACGTTGTTTCTCGTTGTATATCCTTTAATTCTAGAGTTAAATTGATAAATAACGTGTACGAATTTGTTTAACGCATTTGTTTTGGTTACTCGACGTCTCCGTTCTCGTGTAGCCTACATATTGCGTTTTTTTTTTAATTTGCTTACCGGGCTAAAGGTTAGCATGTTTAAAATACGTAAGTCGTTTTGTTCAACAAATTTAAGTAGATAACTCATCAGTTGTTTGCATCAGAGCGACAATTTTTGAGATAGTTATTAAAACTGTTTAAAGGTTGTCAAATGTTGTTTCTCGTTGTATATCCTTTAATTCTAGAGTTAAATTGATAAATAACGTGTACGAATTTGTTTAACGCATTTGTTTTGGTTACTCGACGTCTCCGTTCTCGTGTAGCCTACATATTGCGTTTTTTTTTTTAATTTGCTTACCGGGCTAAAGGTTAGCATGCTTAAAATACGTAAGTCGTTTTGTTCAACAAATTTGAGTAGATAACTCAGCAGTTGTTTGCATCAGAGCGACAATTTTTGAGATAGTTATTAAAACTGTTTAAAGGTTGTCAAACGTTGTTTCTCGTTGTATATCCTTTAATTCTAGAGTTAAATTGATAAATAACGTGTACGAATTTGTTTAACGCATTTGTTTTGGTTACTCGACGTCTCCGTTCTCGTGTAGCCTACATATTGCGTTTTTTTTTTAATTTGCTTACCGGGCTAAAGGTTAGCATGTTTAAAATACGTAAGTCGTTTTGTTCATCAAATTTAAGTAGATAACTCTTCAGTTGTTTGCATCAGAGCGACAATTTTTGAGATAGTTATTAAAACTGTTTAAAGGTTGTCAAACGATGTTTCTCGTTGTATATCCTTTAATTCTAGAGTTAAATTGATAAATAACGTGTACGAATTTGTTTAACGCATTTGTTTTGGTTACTCGACGTCTCCGTTCTCGTGTAGCCTACATATTGCGTTTTTTTTTTTTAATTTGCTTACCGGGCTAAAGGTTAGCATGCTTAAAATACGTAAGTCGTTTTGTTCATCAAATTTAAGTAGATAACTCATCAGTTGTTTGCATCAGAGCGACAATTTTTGAGATAGTTATTAAAACTGTTTAAAGGTTGTCAAACGTTGTTTCTCGTTGTATATCCTTTAATTCTAGAGTTAAATTGATAAATAACGTGTATGAATTTGTTTAACGCATTTGTTTTGGTTACTCGACGTCTCCGTTCTCGTGTAGCCTACATATTGCGTTTTTTTTTAATTTGCTTACCGGGCTAAAGGTTAGAATGTTTAAAATACGTAAGTCGTTTTGTTCAACAAATTTGAGTAGATAACTCATCAGTTGTTTGCATCAGAGCGACAATTTTTGAGATAGTTATTAAAACTGTTTAAAGGTTGTCAAACGTTGTTTCTCGTTGTATATCCTTTAATTCTAGAGTTAATTTGATAAATAATGTGTACGAATTTGTTTAACGTATTTCTTTTGGTTACTCGACGTCTCCGTTCTCGTGTAGCCTACATGTTGTGTTTTTTTTTTAATTTGCTTACCGGGCTAAAGGTTAGCATGTTTAAAATACGAAAGTCGCTTTGTTCATCAAATTTAAGTAGATAACTCATCAGTTGTTTGCATCAGAGCGATAATTTTTGAGATAGTTATTAAAACTGTTTAAAGGTTGTCAAACGTTGTTTCTCGTTGTATATCCTTTAATTCTAGAGTTAAATTGATAAATAACGTGTACGAATTTGTTTAACGTATTTGTTTTGGTTACTCGACGTCTCCGTTCTCTTGTAGCCTACATATTGCGTTTTTTTTTTAATTTGCTTACCGGGCTAAAGGTTAGCATGCTTAAAATACGTAAGTCGTTTTGTTCAACAAATTTAAGTAGATAACTCATCAGTTGTTAGCATCAGAGCGATAATTTTTGAGATAGTTATTAAAACTGTTTAAAGGTTGTCAAACGTTGTTTCTCGTTGTATATCCTTTAATTCTAGAGTTAAATTGATAAATAACGTGTACGAATTTGTTTAACGCATTTGTTTTGGTTACTCGACGTCTCCGTTCTCGTGTAGCCTACATATTGCGTTTTTTTTTTTAATTTGCTTACCGGGCTAAAGGTTAGCATGTTTAAAATACGTAAGTCGTTTTGTTCAACAAATTTAAGTAGATAACTCATCAGTTGTTTGCATCAGAGCGACAATTTTTGAGATAGTTATTAAAACTGTTTAAAGGTTGTCAAATGTTGTTTCTCGTTGTATATCCTTTAATTCTAGAGTTAAATTGATAACTAACGTGTACGAATTTGTTTAACGCATTTGTTTTGGTTACTCGACGTCTCCGTTCTCGTGTAGCCTACATATTGCGTTTTTTTTTTTAATTTGCTTACCGGGCTAAAGGTTAGCATGCTTAAAATACGTAAGTCGTTTTGTTCAACAAATTTGAGTAGATAACTCAGCAGTTGTTTGCATCAGAGCGACAATTTTTGAGATAGTTATTAAAATTGTTTAAAAGTTGTCAAACGTTGTTTCTCGTTGTATATCCTTTAATTCTAGAGTTAAATTGATAAATAACGTGTACGAATTTGTTTAACGCATTTGTTTTGGTTACTCGACGTCTCCGTTCTCGTGTAGCCTACATATTGCGTTTTTTTTTTAATTTGCTTACCGGGCTAAAGGTTAGCATGTTTAAAATACGTAAGTCGTTTTGTTCATCAAATTTAAGTAGATAACTCTTCAGTTGTTTGCATCAGAGCGACAATTTTTGAGATAGTTATTAAAACTGTTTAAAGGTTGTCAAACGATGTTTCTCGTTGTATATCCTTTAATTCTAGAGTTAAATTGATAAATAACGTGTACGAATTTGTTTAACGCATTTGTTTTGGTTACTCGACGTCTCCGTTCTCGTGTAGCCTACATATTGCGTTTTTTTTTTAATTTGCTTACCGGGCTAAAGGTTAGCATGCTTAAAATACGTAAGTCGTTTTGTTCATCAAATTTAAGTAGATAACTCATCAGTTGTTTGCATCAGAGCGACAATTTTTGAGATAGTTATTAAAACTGTTTAAAGGTTGTCAAACGTTGTTTCTCGTTGTATATCCTTTAATTCTAGAGTTAAATTGATAAATAACGTGTACGAATTTGTTTAACGCATTTGTTTTGGTTACTCGACGTCTCCGTTCTCGTGTAGCCTACATATTGCGTTTTTTTTTAATTTGCTTACCGGGCTAAAGGTTAGAATGTTTAAAATACGTAAGTCGTTTTGTTCAACAAATTTGAGTAGATAACTCATCAGTTGTTTGCATCAGAGCGACAATTTTTGAGATAGTTATTAAAACTGTTTAAAGGTTGTCAAACGTTGTTTCTCGTTGTATATCCTTTAATTCTAGAGTTAATTTGATAAATAATGTGTACGAATTTGTTTAACGTATTTCTTTTGGTTACTCGACGTCTCCGTTCTCGTGTAGCCTACATGTTGTGTTTTTTTTTTAATTTGCTTACCGGGCTAAAGGTTAGCATGTTTAAAATACGTAAGTCGTTTTGTTCATCAAATTTAAGTAGATAACTCATCAGTTGTTTGCATCAGAGCGACAATTTTTGAGATAGTTATTAAAACTGTTTAAAGGTTGTCAAACGTTGTTTCTCGTTGTATATCCTTTAATTCTAGAGTTAAATTGATAAATAACGTGTACGAATTTGTTTAACGCATTTGTTTTGATTACTCGACGTCTCCGTTCTCGTGTAGCCTACATATTGCGTTTTTTTTTTTAATTTGCTTACCGGGCTAAAGGTTAGCATGCTTAAAATACGTAAGTCGTTTTGTTCATCAAATTTAAGTAGATAACTCATCAGTTGTTTGCATCAGAGCGATAATTTTTGAGATAGTTATTAAAACTGTTTAAAGGTTGTCAAACGTTGTTTCTCGTTGTATATCCTTTAATTCTAGAGTTAAATTGATAAATAACGTGTACGAATTTGTTTAACGCATTTCTTTTGGTTACTCGACGTCTCCGTTCTCGTGTAGCCTACATATTTCGTTTTTTTTTTAATTTGCTTACCGGGCTAAAGGTTAGCATGTTTAAAATACGTAAGTCGTTTTGTTCAACAAATTTGAGTAGATAACTCAGCAGTTGTTTGCATCAGAGCGACAATTTTTGAGATAGTTATTAAAACTGTTTAAAGGTTGTCAAACGTTGTTTCTCGTGGTATATCCTTTAATTCTAGAGTTAAATTGATAAATAACGTGTACGAATTTGTTTAACGTATTTTTTTTGGTTACTCGACGTCTCCGTTCTCGTGTAGCCTATATGTTGCGTTTTTTTTTTTTAATTTGCCTACCGGGCTAAAGGTTAGCATGTTTAAAATACGTAAGTCGTTTTGTTCATCAAATTTAAGTAGATAACTCATCAGTTGTTTGCATCAGAGCGACAATTTTTGAGATAGTTATTAAAACTGTTTAAAGATTGTCAAACGTTGTTTCTCGTTGTATATCCTTTAATTCTAGAGTTAAATTGATAAATAACGTGTACGAATTTGTTTAACACATTTGTTTTGGTTACTCGACGTCTCCGTTCTCGTGTAGCCTACATATTCCTTTTTTTTTTTAATTTGCTTACCGGGCTAAAGGTTAGCATGTTTAAAATACGTAAGTCGTTTTGTTCATCAAATTTAAGTAGATAACTCATCAGTTGTTTGCATCAGAGCGACAATTTTTGAGATAGTTATTAAAACTGTTTAAAGGTTGTCAAACGTTGTTTCTCGTTGTATATCCTTTAATTCTAGAGTTAAATTGATAAATAACGTGTACGAATTTGTTTAACGCATTTGTTTTGGTTACTCGTCGTCTCCGTTCTCGTGTAGCCTACTTATTGCGTTTTTTTTTTAATTTGCTTACCGGGCTAAAGGTTAGCATGTTTAAAATACGTAAGTCGTTTTGTTCATCAAATTTAAGTAGATAACTCATCAGTTGTTTGCATCAGAGCGACAATTTTTGAGATAGTTATTAAAACTGTTTAAAGGTTGTCAAACGTTGTATATCCTTTAATTCTAGAGTTAAATTGATAAATAACGTGTACGAATTTGTTTAACGCATTTGTTTTGGTTACTCGACGTCTCTGTTCTCGTGTAGCCTACATATTGCGTTTTTTTTTTTAATTTGCTTACCGGGCTAAAGGTTAGCATGCTTAAAATACGTAAGTCGTTTTGTTCATCAAATTTAAGTAGATAACTCATCAGTTGTTTGCATCAGAGCGACAATTTTTGAGATAGTTATTAAAACGGTTTAAAGGTTGTCAAACGTTGTTTCTCGTTGTATATCCTTTAATTCTAGAGTTAAATTGATAAATAACGCGTACGAATTTGTTAAACGCATTTGTTTTGGTTACTCGACGTCTCCGTTCTCGTGTAGCCTACATATTGCGTTTTTTTTTTTTAATTTGCTTACCGGGTTAAAGGTTAGCTTGTTTAAAATACGTAAGTCGTTTTGTTCATCAAATTTAAGTAGATAACTCATCAGTTGTTTGCATCAGAGCGATAATTTTTGAGATAGTTATTAAAACTGTTTAAAGGTTGTCAAAAGTTGTTTCTCGTTGTATATCCTTTAATTCTAGAGTTAAATTGATAAATAACGTGTACGAATTTGTTTAACGCATTTGTTTTGGTTACTCGACGTCTCCGTTCTCGTGTAGCCTACATATTGCGTTTTTTTTTTTAATTTGCTTACCGGGCTAAAGGTTAGCATGTTTAAAATACGTAAGTCGTTTTGTTCAACAAATTTAAGTAGATAACTCATCAGTTGTTTGCATCAGAGCGATAATTTTTGAGATAGTTATTAAAACTGTTTAAAGGTTGTCAAACGTTGTTTCTCGTTGTATATCCTTTAATTCTAGAGTTAAATTGATAAATAACGTGTACGAATTTGTTTAATCCATTTGTTTTGGTTACTCGACGTCTCCGTTCTCGTGTAGCCTACATATTGCGTTTTTTTTTTTAACTTGATTACCGGGCTAAAGGTTAGCATGTTTAAAATACGTAAGTCGTTTTGTTCATCAAATTTAAGTAGATAACTCATCAGTTGTTTGCATCAGAGCGACAATTTTTTAGATAGTTATTAAAACTGTTTAAAGGTTGTCAAACGTTGTTTCTCGTTGTATATCCTTTAATTCTAGAGTTAAATTGATAAATAACGTGTACGAATTTGTTTAACGCATTTGTTTTGGTTACTCGACGTCTCCGTTCTCGTGTAGCCTACATATTGCGTTTTTTTTTTTTAATTGCTTACCGGGCTAAAGGTTAGCATGTTTAAAATACGTAAGTCGTTTTGTTCAACAAATTTAAGTAGATAACTCATCAGTTGTTTGCATCAGAGCGACAATTTTTGAGATAGTTATTAAAACTGTTTAAAGGTTGTCAAACGTTGTTTCTCGTTGTATATCCTTTAATTCTAGAGTTAAATTGATAAATAACGTGTACGAATTTGTTTAACGCATTTGTTTTGGTTACTCGACGTCTCCGTTCTCGTGTAGCCTACATATTGCGTTTTTTTTTAATTTGCTTACCGGGCTAAAGGTTAGCATGCTTAAAATACGTAAGTCGTTTTGTTCAACAAATTTGAGTAGATAACTCAGCAGTTCTTTGCATCAGAGCGACAATTTTTGAGATAGTTATTAAAACTGTTTAAAGGTTGTCAAACGTTGTTTCTCGTTGTATATCCTTTAATTCTAGAGTTAAATTGATAAATAACGTGTACGAATTTGTTTAACGCATTTGTTTTGGTTACTCGAAGTCTCCGTTCTCGTGTAGCCTACATATTGCGTTTTTGTTTTAATTTGCTTACCGGGCTAAAGGTTAGCATGCTTAAAATACGTAAGTCGTTTTGTTCATCAAATTTAAGTAGATAACTCATCAGTTGTTTGCATCAGAGCGACAATTTTTGAGATAGTTATTAAAACTGTTTAAAGGTTGTCAAACGTTGTTTCTCGTTGTATATCCTTTATTTCTAGAGTTAAATTGATAAATAACGTGTACGAATTTGTTTAACGCATTTGTTTTGGTTACTCGACGTCTCCGTTCTCGTGTAGCCTACATATTGCGTTTTTTTTTTTAATTTGCTTACCGGGCTAAAGGTTAGCATGCTTAAAATACGTAAGTCGTTTTGTTCATCAAATTTAAGTAGATAACTCATCAGTTGTTTGCATCAGAGCGACAATTTTTGAGATAGTTATTAAAACTGTTTAAAGGTTGTCAAACGTTGTTTCTCGTTGTATATCCTTTAATTCTAGAGTTAAATTGATAAATAACGTGTACGAATTTGTTTAACGCATTTGTTTTGGTTACTCGACTTCTCCGTTCTCGTGTAGCCTACATATTGCGTTTTTTTTTTTAATTTGCTTACCGGGCTAAAGGTTAGCATGTTTAAAATACGTAAGGCGTTTTGTTCATCAAATTTAAGTAGATAACTCATCAGTTGTTTGCATCAGAGAGACAATTTTTGAGATAGTTATTAAAACTGTTTAAAGGTTGTCAAACGTTGTTTCTCGTTGTATATCCTTTAATTCTAGAGTTAAATTGATAAATAACGTGTACGAATTTGTTTAACGCATTTGTTTTGGTTACTCGACGTCTCCGTTCTCGTGTAGCCTACATATTGCGTTTTTTTTTTAATTTGCTTACCGGGCTAAAGGTTAGCATGTTTAAAATACGTAAGTCGTTTTGTTCATCAAATTTAAGTAGATTACTCATCAGTTGTTTGCATCAGAGCGACAATTTTTGAGATAGTTATTAAAACTGTTTAAAGGTTGTCAAACGTTGTTTCTCGTTGTATATCCTTTAATTCTAGAGTTAAATTGATAAATAACGTGTACGAATTTGTTTAACGCATTTGTTTTGGTTACTCGACGTCTCCGTTCTCGTGTAGCCTACATATTGCGTTTTTTTTTTAATTTGCTTACCGGGCTAAAGATTAGCATGTTTAAAATACGTAAGTCGTTTTTTTCAACAAATTTGAGTAGATAACTCATCAGTTGTTTGCATCAGAGCTACAATTTTTGAGATAGTTATTAAAACTGTTTAAAGGTTGTCAAACGTTATTTCTCGTTGTATATCCTTTAATTCTAGAGTTAAATTGATAAATAACGTGTACGAATTTGTTTAACGCATTTCTTTTGGTTACTCGACGTCTCCGTTCTCGTGTAGCCTACATATTGCGTTTTTTTTTTAATTTGCTTACCGGGCTAAAGGTTAGCATGTTTAAAATACGTAAGTCGTTTTGTTCAACAAATTTGAGTAGATAACTCATCAGTTGTTTGCATCAGAGCGACAATTTTTGAGATAGCTATTAAAACTGTTTAAAAGGTTGTCAAACGTTGTTTCTCGTTGTATATCCTTTAATTCTAGAGTTAAATTGATAAATAACGTGTACGAATTTGTTTAACGCATTTGTTTTGGTTACTCGACGTCTCCGTTCTCGTGTAGCCTACATATTGCGTTTTTTTTTTAATTTGCTTACCGGGCTAATGGTTAGCATGCTTAAAATACGTAAGTAGTTTTGTTCATCAAATTTAAGTAGATAACTCATCAGTTGTTTGCATCAGAGCGACAATTTTTGAGATAGTTATTAAAACTGTTTAAAGGTTGTCAAACGTTGTTTCTCGTTGCATATCCTATAATTCTAGAGTTAAATTGATAAATAACGTGTACGAATTTGTTTAACGCATTTGTTTTGGTTACTCGACGTCTCCGTTCTCGTGTAGCCTACATATTGCGTTTTTTTTTAATTTGCTTACCGGGCTAAAGGTTAGCATGTTTAAAATACGTAAGTCGTTTTGTTCAACAAATTTAAGTAGATAACTCATCAGTTGTTTGCATCAGAGCGACAATTTTTGAGATAGTTATTAAAACTGTTTAAAGGTTGTCAAACGTTGTTTCTCGTTGTATATCCTTTAATTCTAGAGTTAAATTGATAAATAACGTGTACGAATTTGTTTAACGCATTTGTTTTGGTTACTCGACGTCTCCGTTCTCGTGTAGCCAATATATTGCGTTTTTTTTTTAATTTGCTTGCCGGGCTAAAGGTTAGCATGTTTAAAATACGTAAGTCGTTTTGTTCATCAAATTTAAGTAGATAACTCATCAGTTGTTTGCATGAGAGCGACAATTTTTGAGATAGTTATTAAAACTGTTTAAAGGTTGTCAAACGTTGTTTCTCGTTGTATATCCTTTAATTCTAGAGTTAAATTGATAAATAACGTGTGCGAATTTGTTTAACGCATTTGTTTTGGTTACTCGACGTCTCCGTTCTCGTGTAGCCTATATATTGCGTTTTTTTTTTAATTTGCTTACCGGGGCTAAAGGTTAGCATGTTTAAAATACGTAAGTCGTTTTGTTCATCAAATTTAAGTAGATAACTCATCAGTTGTTTGCATCAGAGCGACAATTTTTGAGATAGTTATTAAAACTGTTTAAAGGTTGTCAAACGTTGTTTCTCGTTGTATATCCTTTAATTCTAGAGTTAAATTGATAAATAACGTGTACGAATTTGTTTAACGCATTTGTTTTGGTTACTCGACGTCTCCGTTCTCGTGTAGCCTACATATTGCGTTTTTTTTTAATTTGCTTACCGGGCTAATGGTTAGCATGTTTAAAATACGTAAGTCGTTTTGTTCAACAAATTTGAGTAGATAACTCAGCAGTTGTTTGCATCAGAGCGACAATTTTTGAGATAGTTATTAAAACTGTTTAAAGGTTGTCAAACGTTGTTTCTCGTTGTATATCCTTTAATTCTAGAGTTAAATTGATAAATAACGTGTACGAATTTGTTTAGCGCATTTGTTTTTGGTTACTCGACGTCTCCGTTCTCGTGTAGCCTACATATTGCGTTTTTTTTTTATTTGCTTACCGCGCTAAAGGTTAGCATGTTTAAAATACGTAAGTCGTTTTGTTCATCAAATTTAAGTAGACTACTCATCAGTTGTTTGCATCAGAGCGACAATTTTTGAGATAGTTATTAAAACTGTTTAAAGGTTGTCAAACGTTGTTTCTCGTTGTATATCCTTTAATTCTAGAGTTAAATTGATAAATAACATGTACGAATTTGTTTAACGCATTTGTGATGGTTACTCGACGTCTCCGTTCTCGTGTAGCCTACATATTGCGTTTTTTTTTTAATTTGCTTACCGGGCTAAAGGTTAGCATGTTTAAAATACGTAAGTCGTTTTGTTCAACAAATTTAAGTAGATAACTCATCAGTTGTTTGCATCAGAGCGACAATTTTTGAGATAGTTATTAAAACTGTTTAAAGGTTGTCAAACGTTGTTTCTCGTTGTATATCCTTTAATTCTAGAGCTAAATTGATAAATAACGTGTACGAATTTGTT